>NC_056736.1:453628064-453664642 GCF_019279795.1 Protopterus annectens
CAATAAAAATTATATTTGAAACAAACTGCTAAAGGAATTGTGAGCTTCAGTGGAGACCTGAATCCTTTACACCAACTACTAGACTGCTGACAGAAATGTGAGTTTGTGTTTCAGTACATTTTCAGGGAATTAAGAGTTACACTGCATTTTCAAGGGATTATGAGTTTCAGTGCATTTTCATGGAATTGTGAGTTTCAAGGGAAGAGAATTGTACTGTTGCTCATGTTAGATCTGTTTTCAATGTGCAACTTGCTGTTTTGTTTAGCAAATGGCAGTCACTGTGCTATAGAATTTGAAAGCAATGTTAGTAGCATAATTATTCCACTGACTTTCAGAATGAAGTCAGAGCATGCAACTGGGCCATACTTAAAGAACTTCCACTAGATGATGCTGTAGCCTACTTTAATTCTAAATTCCTCTCCATTCTAGATTCCCACGCTCCTATCCGCACCCTCAGAGCCAAAACTAAGACCGCCCCCTGGCTCTCTAAAGTAACCAAAACCAAAATTATAGCAATAAATAAAGTGTGGGACAAATGGCGCACCTTCAAAGACCATATTGACCATATTAAATTCCGACAACTAAGAAATTATATCAAGAAAGCCACACTGTTAGACAAAAAAAAAAAAACGTCTAGCAACACCTTCAGCAAAAACACCAGAACAAACCTCAAAATTTTTGGACAGGCATAAACAAATTGCTCCACCCTGGCCAAACCTCCACTGTCACCCCTTCAACGTGCGACCTTAAAACTCCAGAGGAAACTGCTAACATCATTAACAATTTTTTTTACCAAAACCATCCAATCACTAGCTAGCCATCTAACCCCCCCCCCACCAGCTCCTTTCAAAACTCCTCCACAACCACTACCCCACTCCCTTTCACCTTCCAACCTGTGTCTACATCCACCATCCGATCTCTAATTAACAAACTAAAGCCCACTACCCTGGCAGCTGATTTCCTCTCACCAGATTATTTACAAAAAGGGGCATATGCCATTGCATACATTGTCTCAATCATAATAAACCACACCTTGACTGAAGCCACTATCCCCTCTCTCTGGAAGGTTTCCCATGTCATTCCCCTTCATAAAGGAGGGAATTCTTTAGACCTCTCAAACTTCCGACCAATAGCTATACTATTACCATTGGCCAAAATTATGGAAAAGTGTGTCCACAACCAATTAATGCACTATCTCACCCAAATAAACTACTGGCCAACTCTCAGCATGGTTTTAGGCCACACCATAGCACCACATCAGCCCTTCTATCCTTCTCTAACTCTATCAACATCAGCCGAAACAATAACAAACTTACTTCTGCTCTCTTCCTAGATCTCTCTAAGGCCTTTGATGTGGTCAGTCACCAACTGCTTCTCTGTACCCTGAAGGAATTGTCACTGAATAGTAGCTCTATTAAATGGTTCCAATCTTATCTGTCTGATAGACGACAACCAGTTTTATGGCAAAATACGCTATCCACACATCTACCCATTATTTTAGGAGTCACCCAAGGCTCCATGCTAGGACCACTACTCTTCTCAGTCTTTATCAATGACCTACCCACCATCACTCCTAAGGCCACCTGCATCCAATACACGGACGACTCTACTTTAATATGTGCCGCCTTCTCCTCAACTGAGCTTATGACCCTAACTCAGAATACTTTCAGTGATGTAGAAAAATGTTTCACAAACCATCAGCTTATATTAAATCCAGACAAAACTAAGCTGCTCATCTTTTCCCCCACCTGCAAATCCTCCTCACCATTCTTTACTATAGGTTACAACAATGGCACAATTATATCCCTAGATACTCACACAAATCTCCTGGGCATCACAGTCAATAACACCGTAAAATATGATATCCATGTTAATAAAACCATCAAATCTGTCAAAAAAAACTGGGCTCCCTATCCAAGATCAAACCCTTCCTCACTCCTTTTGCAATAACCACTATCGCTCGGTCCCACCTACTTTCTATCCTCGTCTATGCCTCCTCCCTCTTCACTAACCTGAACCAAGCCACCCTTACCAAACTTGCTAGTTGTTACAACCATATTGCTAGTTTGCTACAGGTGCTACCTCTAGGACCTACCACTGTCTCAACCTAACTCAACTAGGATAGCTGGAGTGGCCCAGTCTTCTCCGATACAACCAACATCTAATAACCCACAAAATACAATATCAACTTGAAAAAACACCAGCACTAAATAAGATCATCAAACCATACCTCACTGAGACAGATGCCTGGTGTCAAAGCCATGGCCTCAAGCTTAATGCTAAAAAGTGCATTGTCATCTCTTTTGGTAAAAACTCTGTACCCATGAACTACCACATAAGCGGTAGTCTACTTAACACCGAAAGTGTGATAAGAGACCTTGGGACACAGGTGGACAGTAGTCTCTCCTTTGAAAATCACATTGCCACAGTAGTCAGGAAATCCTTCTACGTGGCACACCTCATCACAAAAGGTTTCTCATCCAGGAAAAAATAGGTCATTGTTCCCCTCTACTCATCACTCATTAGACCCATTATAGAGTACAATGCCCCTTTTGGTATGTACCTCACAAGACATCTACAACAACTGGAAAGGCCACAGAAATACCTCAAAAAGAGGATTACAGGCCTCAAACAGATGCCCTATGCAGGCTGTCTCAAAAAACGTCAGCTTTCCTCCATCGCATATCACCTACTCAGAGGCGATCTCTGCCTAACATACAAAGCTATGTCAAACCCAGAGCTGTTGGACATGCTCCACTTAAAGAAATCCCAATCCCTCCAAGCTACACGGTGTAGGGACCTAAACCTTGTCACCACAATAAAGAGAACATGCTGGAGGGATAGATTCCTGTCCCAGAGACTTCCCATACCCTGGAACAAACTACCCATCTATATCAAACAAAGCTCCTCATTAGCACTCTTCAAGAAAAATCTTGATGATTGGATGGGAGATAGGAAATTCACCCCGGGGATCACTTCTGTGGCTCTGCTCGACAGGGACACAGGAAAATAATTTTTTTGGGTGGTGAAAGCCAGGGTATCTTTTTGACTAGGCTTATATAGCCCCTAGGGTCAATAGCCTAGTACCTACCTATGAACCTATGAACCTTTTTTGGTTGTAATTTTCTAAAATTGGTAGTTTTGTCATTATTGGATCATATGTTTTGTTTCATTTGCTTACCGGAAGAATGTTCAAAACTACAAATTTAAAATACAGTCTAACAAGTGGTGCTGTATTATTATTCAAGGAATATAATTTAATACAATCAGGATGATGAATCAAAGAATCCATGCACGTATGTGGCAGAGAAATTTACTGCTCATGCTAAGTAGGTTTTCATTGTCAGATTATATTGCTTAGCAAATCATTATCAGTGTTTGTGTTATTTTATTTCAATATCTGTAATCATTGTAGAAGTAAATAAAAAAACAATGCGCACTGATAGGTTTGAACTGTGTTTATTGTAACTGGAGAGAAATAGCCAAGTAATGGAGCACTGGAATGGCTGGACAGGGGGCTGCTGTTGGTGGGGGGTAGTGGGTTGCTGCAGGAGGAGCTGCTCTGGAGGGGACGTGCAATCTGTTACCCTGCCATGATCTGGCTCTGTCTAGGACCCTGAAGAAATTCCATGGTTTAGTTAAAAAAATATTCTAAAACAAGGAATTGTTAAAATCCCATTTAGATGCAAATGCCAGTGCAGCCTCAAAGGGTGTATTTTTTCACACCTACCCCTTAACTGGCCCTTAAGTGATAATGAGGTATAAATTACATAAAAAAATGGGCAACCTGTTGATCGGTAGCCTGACTGGAGAATAAACATTCTCCAGCAGGGTATTAACCTACAGGTAATGTCCAGGCTCCTATCATGTAGTCGAACATTTACAAGTTCGAACCTCATATGGTCAAGACCATAAGTTCGAGTTTGTAAAAGTTCGAGCGTTTCAATGGAAATCTCCATAAGTGGAGGTTTCCATTTTGTTCAATGGGGTGCGATCTTGGAGTTGGTATATTTAAATAGCGGAGGGTACAGAGGGGCACAGAGGGGCTTGCCCCTTGCTTAAAACAGTTTATTTTGTTTTCCGTTGTTTTTTTTGTTTTTTTTTATCCATAGTCAAAGTTTTGTAACTTCGAACATAATGGTTCAAACATTACGTGTAAGACTTCGACTATGTGATATAGACCCGTAATGTCCACTGAAAGACAAGTCTGCTGAAACTCGGATTGAAAATAACATAACGACCACCTTTATTTTACACTTGCTAAGCAGTGCTTTTTCTGTTTAGCAACTGTAAAATAAAAAAAAAGAAAACTAAAACTAAAAAAAAGTGTGTGTGTGTGTGTGTGTGTGTGTGTGTGTGTGTGTGTGTGTGTTTGTATATGTCTGTGTGTCTGAGTGTATGCGTGCATGAGAGTGAGAACAAGATCGACTGAGCTATTATTTTACACTCAATAGGCAGCTCTTTCCCTGTTTAGTGAGTGTAAAAACAAATAAAACAGAAAAAAGTGTGTGTGCGTATGTTTGTTTCTGTCTGTGTGTGAGTATATGTATGCTCGTGTGTGTGTGTGTGTGTGTGTGTGTGTGTGTGTGTGTGTGTGTGTGTGTGTGTGTGTGTGTGTGTGTGTGTGTGTGTGTGTGTGTGAAGGAAAGAGAGAGAGAGAGAGAGTGTGAAGAGTGAGAGCAATAGAGCAGTAGCAGCAGCAGTTAAGTGGTTTGCATACCTCTTGACCACTTTACTCAAGAGATCTGCATAAAGCCAAACGTAAAGGAGGAACAAAGCCTTTGTAAGCCTAGCCAAGTTTTCCCAAAAGAATAATGATTTCTTGTATCCAAATAGGACATTGAGGACCAAGCATTTATAAGCTACCTCTGTCCCTAAGGGACATGGGTGCCAGGCCCGGTATAAATTTCCTATTCCTCATCCACTGGTCTTTGTTGTGCTTACACTGGGTAGTAGACGACCTAGGCTTCACATGGATGGGAAATCTGTTCCATAGGAGGGGCAGTCTCTGGGACACACATTTGTCTCTCCAGCATGCTCTGTTTAAGTCACAAAAGTCACGACTGTGGCCAAGGTGACCCAAGTTTAAGAAATGTATGTGCTTGGTGGGATTGGCAAGAGGATGAGCATGCCTGTCCTGGGGAGGAGGGACATTGTTAAGTGTCTGTCTAAGGAAGGATAGATCTCATTGAAAAGATTCCAAGCTGGGGTGGGCAGGAGGACAGCAGCAAGCAAGGCCACCTGATGGACCTGGGGCAGGGCACACATTCAAGCTATTTAACACTGCCTGCCCAGCCTAACACTGATATTAGCATTTAAGAGAGGGGCTTAACACTAGGAGGAAAAATGGCCATCTAGGATGATGGCACCACTCCCAGATCCTACCTCACTTCTCGTCTGAGTGTAAAATCCAGGACACCCCTCCATAAGCTGAGATCCTGGATATGAAGAAATAAATGAGTCAACATATCAACAGGAGAGTGGCTTGACAGTTAGTGGGTGCCAACTGAAAAAAAGAGAAAATAATTTATATGAAGCTGTAGCTTGGTGGGGGAGGGGAGCAGCAGTGTGAAAGGTCTGAGCACAAATTTGTACATCCTAGCTACACCCCAGGGTGGGATAGGTGCCAATGAAAATCATCAGGTTACAATATATGCACTTACACATACACACACGCACACACACACAATATATATATATATATATATATATATATATATACATATATCAATAGACTGCATGAATGAATAAAGCAAGAAAGCATTACATGTTCTAACATATATGACAATTAAAACAACCAGTAATAGGTCATTATAGCCACAGATCATAGGTTCATATAAGCCTAGCCAAGAATTTCAGCCATATTCCCTCAAAGTCAGCACCTGTTTCCCCTGTCCAGCAGGGACACAGGTGGGATCCCAGGGTTATATTTTCCGTTTCCCATCCAGTCGTCCAGGTTCTTCTTAAAGAGGGCTAGAGAGGTACTCTGCTTGACATGGAGAGGGTGTCTATTCCACATATGGGGGGGATCTTTGTGACACAAATCTCCCACCAACAAGTTCTATTATTGTCACAGACCAGGTTAAGGCGTTGCGTGTGGGTTGCGCGAGTGGAGTTTGTCTTATGGATATGCAGCAACTCCATCAAGGCTGTGTCTGAAATGGCTTTGTATGCCAGACACAGGTCACCTCTGAGCAGTCTGTATAAGACTGAGTAGAGGGACAGGGCTTTTAGCCTATCTGTATAAGATAGGTGTTTGAGACCCTAGATTTTCCTGGTCAGGAACCTCTGTGGTCTCTCCAACTGCTGCATGTGCTTGGCAAGGTATATGCCGATGGGGGCATTGTACTCGATAATGGGTCTGATAAGGGAGGAGTACAGGAATGTTATGACCGCCTTGTTCCTATCATCATATTGTGCTTTACCATGAATATGTCTTTGTGATGTAAAGGAAGTCATGTTATAGACTAAATGACAGGTAGGAGGGGTTAATGCAACATTTTACAGTGGAAGATGAATACGGATGTACAATATTCAATAATTAAGAATCGATGCTGCTGTGATGAGAACTGATTTACAGGAAAAACTGCTATCATTTGAAGTGAATAGACGTTTCTGCTTTTTCCTAATTATCAATGGCAGTAACAGCTTGAATAATTATAGCTGCTATAACACATGGCTGAATCCTGCATCTGACATTTATGACATCCTTTAGCTGAAACTACAGGATAAAAAAGCAAAGGTGCAGATTTAAAAAGGGAATATATAGATTGTTTTGTCTCATAAAAATTGTCTGTCATTACCTAAATGAAAAAGGTAGTCAAGTCAGGTAATTTCTACAGGTGCTGCCTTTTATCTTAATTTACATAATAATAAATAAGTGATGAAAAAAGCTCAACAGAAGTTCTAGTAAATTGAGCAGAAGTTTCACTTCGTGCATACCAGCCATGACTGTGACTTATGAGAGTTGCATTGGTTGGCAGGCAGGAAACGACATGGCTATTTAGTTATTTACGATGGCTGTGCAATGAGAAGAAATGTATCAAGTGTTGAGAGAGGTAAAATAAATTACTTTACCCAATTGTTTCTTTTTTATTTTATTATATATAGTGCTTATGTAGTTATTTTACATTCTGATATCTGAGGTATCATCATCAACTCCCCTTTTCCCATTTTTCAACATGGGGTCAGGAAGTCGTGTCACTTGTCGCGTCTCTCCCTTACCTTCTTCGACACTCATGCTTGACTGTCACAGGTCTTCTCTCACATAATCCATCCACCATCTGAGGCATATTCACTCAATAAAGTTGGCTTTAATTGCTGGGTACAGGGGTTGTCTGTGGATAAAAGTGATTGACAGTTTTGTTATTTGCTCAAAATAAGTAGTCGTTATTCTGGATATGCAGAAGTAGAGTGCATGATTTTTTTTTCACTTTCTATCACAGTCAAGCATTAGCATTGCACTCAATAAGTAGCTCTCTGTGGGATTCTGGACAGGCTTTGTGTGGCAGCAACTGATCACTGGCTGAGTGTTGCATCGAGTGGTGTTACTATGTAGCAGCACTTGGTTACACGTTGAGTTTCTAGCTGTTCATTCCTTCTATGTGAAGTTCTTTTCTCTGTATAGATTTTATCCAGGTGCTTTGGTTTCTTCTTCCAGACCCTAAGCACATATTCTTCCAAACATGTGTTCCTTTAATTTTCATCTCAGTATTACACCAGAGTGGTACACAGAAGGTAACTATGTCCTTTTGGAGAGGAAGGGGGCAGGCACTTTTCCCAGACAGGATTTATGTATCCTTGGGATTTATATTAGAACACTGAAGTTTCAAAACTTCGAATGTTGTAATATTGACCCCTATTCAGCAAAAGCTGAAAACATCGAACGTACAGAACAGCAAATTTTTTCCTAGGGAAACAATTTGCTGTTCCAAAACACATACACACAACACAAGCACACCAAACAAACAGCAATCCACACACATACACCTAAAATCTTACACCTAACCCTACACTAAACTATACACACATCACTAACTATCCACTTACCTTAACTCAAACCCTAACCCTAAGGTCCGTCACTATTGCACACTCACCTCACCCGCGCCCTAACCCTAACTCACCTACCCCGCCCTAACCCTCACGTCCACACAATCGCACACTTACCTGACCCGCGCCCTAACCCTAACTCACCTAACCCGCCTTAACCCTCACGTCCACGCAATCGCACGCATACCTAACCCACACCCTAACCCTAACTAACCTAACCCGCACTCAATTGCACACTTACCTGAACCCGACCCGTAACTTTCCACCACAGTGCTGAAAATACAGAAGCAACAGAAAAGGACAACTGAATTCTTTCCCTAGGAAAAAAATCGGTTTTCTGTTGCTTCAATATTTTCAGCTTTCACTGAATAGGGGGTCGATATTCGAATATTCAAAGTTTTGAAACTTCAATGTTCTAATATAGACCCGTATCCTTGCATTTATCATCTCAGGTTACTGGGGAACTATTATTTTCTTAGCTTTTAATATTAAGCTTTAGACATACCTTCTTTTTCCTTGATAGAAAAAGTAATACTGAGTATATTTCCCTACCTCAAAGTATCTCGAACTCTATGACTTCTGGGGTCAAAGCTGCCTGCATACCCATTGCATAAATCAGTTACTTCCACCAGACATAATTTACAGTAGAGTTTTGGCCAGTTATAGAGTGTTAAAACATATGGGGGATTGTTAAAAAGTAAGACAAAGTATGAAAAAGCAAGAAGAGTCATCAGTGTGGAT
Organism: Protopterus annectens; assembly: GCF_019279795.1. Classification (NCBI taxonomy): domain Eukaryota; kingdom Metazoa; phylum Chordata; order Ceratodontiformes; family Protopteridae; genus Protopterus; species Protopterus annectens. Next base: position 453,636,855 of record NC_056736.1, read on the forward strand.
AGCGTAGGACACTGGGAAAGTGCAGGAGAGACTAGTGGTTAACAGGAGGGAAGCTGCCATTTGCAGCTAGACATCTAAGTTGTACATAGTCAGTAAAGTGGCAATAATGAGTGGAATTATACCATAGCAGTCTGTAGATGAAAGTGAATGATGCTATATGTGTTTGTTCACAAGTAGATGCTGACCTGCTATAGTACAACACAGACCTATTGTATTTTGCCTCACTCACTCACTCATTTACTTCCTGCAGCCCACCTTTGCTTTGAAGTCTCCAGCTGCCACTGTGTTATGGCAAGTTTGCTTACACAACTGTACTATGTTCATCATATTGATAACTGCTGCAGTAGCCTTATGGGTAGGTTATCCTAGCTTACTATATTTGAACAGTAGAAGTGGAAGGGTCCAGGAACCCCTAAAGAATGGTCTTAGCAAAGCCTGATTTAGACGTAGAGAAGGAATCAATCTTTTATTGCCTTGTAAACCTATATATGGCAGATCAACTTGCTGCATCTAGAATACTTCTAAAATCCTACTCTTTCCAAAAAGCCATAGGTGAGCCCAAGTCCTTAGCAGTGAGATCCTTGACCCTGCCTGGAATAGTTCATAGGTTCATAGGAGATTACTAGGTTAATGACTCAAGAGACCTTACCAGCCTTGCCATTATTACCAACTTTTAGCTAGTTTGCAATTCTTAAAGGCTACAGGATGGCTTACATTTGTGCCATTGTCTTGAGTATTTTACAGACTGCCCCTGTTCATAAGGGACATGGGCGCCACACATAGTTTTGTTGTGATTAGTATAATAAAAGGTAATAGCCTGAGACAACCATTTGTAAGTAGTCTCTTCTGACACAGGTTGTCCCTTCTTACCGTCACAAGAAATGAGAAACTGACTCAAAGATTTGAAAGATCTAGTTCTGTCAAGATAGAACCTGAGTTGTCTGTGAAAATCCAAGGTATGGCATATCCTTCCTCCCTCATTTTAAAGTTCAGGAATAAAAATGGAGAGGTGGATAGTTTTGCTTAAAGTAAACTCAGATACCACTATACGCATAAATGAAGGATTAGCTCTCAAAGAAACCCTGCCCCTGTGGAAAATGAGATAGGGTTGATGTGCCATAAAAGTTTGCAACTCAGATACTCCTCTTGCAGAGGTCAGAGCAACCAGTAAAACTGTTTTCCATGTTAAGAACCTCAAGTCAGCCTGATGAACTGGTTCAAATGGAATAAGTGATAGCTACTCTAACACAAAATTAAGATCCCAATGAGGAGCCACCAGTTTTCTTGGAGGCATCTTATACAAAATGCCTTTCAAGAACATTTTAACATCAGACTGCACTGAAAAAGAATGATTCATGGGCAGACATGCTAAAATGGCCAATAAATTAACCTTGATGGAGGAGTAAGAAGGCCATAGAATAGTAACTCACACAAATGTGGTAAAACCAAAGAAACAGTAGCCCTGAATGGGTGCTGGTTATGTTGTTGTCACAAACAGGAAACATTTTTCATTTGCTACTGTATGATTTTCTAGTAGCAGGCTTTCTTGCCTCTGTTAGTACCTGATGCATGTCCTCAGTATAAAGGTGTCTAAAGGGAATTAAGACCCAATCATCCACACAGTCAACTGAAGTTGATTGGGGTCAAGATGTTTCCAACATCCCTGATCTTGTGTGAGTAGATTTATTCTGCGAGGAAGCTTGTGGGAATTGCCCCAGTCATTTCCAAGAGCGAACCACTGTTGCATGGGTCAGAAGGGAGTCACCACAATGATATTGGGGGATTCCTTTCTATATCTTCAGAAGTACCCTGGTTATTACTAGAACAGGTGGGAAAGTATACAGGAACATTCCTGTCTAACAAACGAAAAAGGCATCTGCCTTCCAGGCACTCCTGCATGGAGTCCTGGAGCAGAATCTTGCCAGCAGATTGTTCAAAGAGGAGGCAGTAGATCAAAATATTTTATTCCTCTGACGTCTTGGCTACACAAGCTTTCAAGAAGTATTACTACTTAAGGAACTACCCAAAAATGGATCAAATCTTGTAAGACAGCCTGATCTAGTTTCCATTTGTGAAGGTCTGTCTTTGTCCTGCTCAGCTTATTTGCCACACAGTTTTGCTCTGACGGGATGTAGGATATCTGTAGAGTAAGACTGTGCTCTATTCAAACCTAACATGGTTAGTCTGCAAAGGAAGGGTGGTATGACCTGATCTCCTCTTGCTTGTTAATGTACCACATGACTGTGGCATTGTCTGTAATAACCTGAAAAGGTCCAGGGGACCAAAGATGATTCAGAGAGTTGAGTGCTTTGATCAGGTCAAGCATCTCTTTTATATTATGTGCTTGTGTCTGTCACTGGTGCCCCACACACTTTGCACTTTTATCTCTCCTGAATCTGTTCCCCAAGCAAACCCCGAGGCATCTGTGAAGACGGATTGCTATGGAACAGGGAGGAAGAAGGGGAGACCTGGATTTAAAGAAACTTGCTGTCTTCTCAAAGTCTTTTCTCTTCTGACAAACCCCAGCCCTGGGATTTGAAAGGACAAAGGCTGTTGGTGCTGGGACCAAAGAGACTTCGGACACCACTGTATCTTTCTCATGTGGAATTTTGCCAGGGGTAAAATTCAGAATCAGAATCAAAATGCCATGAGACCCAAAATCCAGAGGTATTCCATCACAGTGACAGAAGACTGAGTAGCAAACCTTAGAAATAGCTCTAGATACAGATCTATTTTTCCTGTGGAAGAAAAACTCTTTAATTAAACTATCTAGGTGGCACACCAGGAGCACAATCATGTGTGAAGGAGTCATAAACGATGTTTGAATGTTTTTTTTTGGAATCCTAGCCTTTGTAAAAGATCTCTCAACCAAGTAAGAGATTTTTGATACTTTGATACTTTGAAAAAGACTCTGCAAAGATAATCAACTCATCTAAATATGGAAAAATGTGGATACCCTGTAACCTGCAATGAGACATAACTGTTACTAGACACTTTGTGAACACTGTTGGTGCAGTGGATAGTCCAAAGGGTAAGGCAGAGAACTGGTAATGTGATCCAGGCACAAAAACCTTAAGAAATACCTGAAGTCTGGATGAGTAAGGATGTGATGATAAGCATCTTTTAAAGCTAGTGTTACCAAGAAATTTAGATGAAGAAGAAGAGGTAGATTGTGAAGTGACAACATTTTGATCTTGAGCACTACTACAAACAGGTTTAGGAAAGAAAGATACAGAACTGGTCACCAAGCATCTTCTTTCTTTGGCACTTAAAACCTCCTTGAATTAAAACCTTTCCCAACCAGGAAAGGAGGAACTGGTTCTGTCACTCCATGAGATAGCATGTGTTGAAGGACATAAGGAAATAGAAGAGTCTGCTCCAGAAGTTGAGGGATTACCCTCTGGAAGGCAGAGGTTTCCTCCCACTGCTATTTGTAACCATAATGAATGATGTCCAGAATCCATTTGTCTGAAACTACATGTTGACAAAGAGAAACGTGAAGATTCAGACTTTCTGCAAGGAAAAAAGCGACTGCCAGGTTGGGGTGAGGGGGGGGGGGGACTCTTAAATAGTCATTCTACTTCTTGGACTGTCCTTAGTTTTGGGAGTGTTTCTGAATTCTTTGGAGAACCACCTCCCCTTCCCACCATTCTTGAGGGGAAAACCCTGTATCTGTCCCTTCATCTTCCTGTCTATATTCAGAATCTTGACTCTCTTCAAGAAAAGAGGCATCCCTCTTTCTTTTACCAGAAGCCACCTTGTAAGAAGGATCAATAGCTTGAATGAAACCCTGAGCCAGACCAAGTAAACTACTCCTGTCTACGGAAACCGCAGGAGGAGTTTAGTTTTCTGTTTCTTTTTGACAGGAAAAAATGGGGCCAACAGTGTTATTAAAGGTAGCAGCAGCTTCCTCATGGGATGGACATAACATTCTGTTCAAACAAGGAAGGCTTCCCTGTTCCCTCTCCCAGGACTGACAAGGGTGGCTCTCCTTTGCCCACTGAGGGGACCCCAAAAACTGCAAATGACATGGCTAACCCCTAGTCCATAGTGGCTCTAGGTGCAACACCAGAGGGATCAGGGTACAAGATAAGTGGTCTGAGGAACCATCGTTGGCCACAGCAGAGTCACCTACCTGCAGCTGAGACAATTTTCTAGCTTGCTGAGGTGGCAAAGGCAGTTTGCTTAACTTTTTCTTTTTGTGTGAAAGAAGGACTGACCATGAGACCGGAAGATTATTTCATGGTCAAGCTGAAAATGATGCCTCTGTCCCAGGAAAACTAAGCAGCGTAAGCCAATCCAAGTTTAGTCTTTAAAAGTCACTTTTGTCACACAAAAACACAATAAAATACACTTTAGAAATCTTTGCAAGTCCTAAAAAGTAAAACAAACACAATATCTCCACAGAAAACAATGTTTTTTCAAGTACTTTAAACAACTTTTAAACTGACAGCAATAAAGTGCACTGACATTTAAAAGTACAGTTTCTCAAAACAATCTGTTAAAACACAAACTCCTATCTTAAAAATAACTTCCCCAAACAGGAAGGCACATTAAAACAGTAAATGTTTAATGTGGAAGGCTTTTCGCCAAAGGGAAATATCTAGGCAGCAAAGAAACAGCTCAAGCCAACTGTCAATCCTCAAAAGCCCACAGAGGAGTGCTATCTTCAACCGCAGGGAAAGCTGTTTTTTTTTTAGTCAGCTCAGCTCAAGCTGACTAATGGTTTGAGTGCATGATATGTGACCTGAAGCTTTGGAAGCTGGCTGGTATAACCCATACAGCTGAGACTACTGCAGCAGTGATCAATATGACGAACATCTAAACGTACAACAGTTCAAAGCACTGTTGCACAATAAAAGTTAACATTTTAAAATGCTAGCCAAATGAAGTTCAGTAGCCTGCATCTAAAATGGTGTAAAAATAAAGAAAGCTTAACATAACCAGCTTGCACAGAGAAACAACCATTAGATAGCGAGAAGAAACTGGCAGGTCCAAAACAACAAAATCTCAGAAAAAGCAGAAAGTGTCAAAGGAAAACTTAGATAAAGGCATATGCTACAGTGTAGATGAAGGAAATCAACTTACAAGACGGTAGATGAATTGCTAACAAAACAATAAAAATAAGGGGTAAGCAGGCTGACTAAAATACTGTAAAACTACAGTCACCTGCTGCAAAAACTGCAGTCTACAACACCACAGCACCGTTACCCAGGAATCTATTTGCCACAGAAACAATCAAACAAAATCACTTCAAAATGAAAAGCAAAAGCATTTCCTCCAAAACATCAAAAGAAGGGCATCCTCCCTTCTTCAGCTTCAGCAAAAAAAAATAAAAAAAATATTCCTAACGTTAGCCACTCAAGACTGCAGCAGTTATCTGTCTGCAAGGATACAGGGCAATGCCTTTCAGATAACAGCAGGTCAGGAAGAACATTCCAAGCTAATATTCAACAAAAATCAAATAATGTAACAATATGATCCAGCAATCACATGCTGCCCTCTTGGTAGACATAAATCATAGCCAAGCAAAGTTATGAAGCTTTTTTTTAAGAAACTGCACACATAAAATAAACGTGAGGGGAATGCATTGTGTCGATTGTTATGAAGTGATATAATATATATATATATATATATATATATATATATATATATATATATGTGTGTGTGTGTGTGTGTGTGTGTGTGTATGTATATATATATATATATATATATATATATATATATATATATATATATATATATATATATATATATATATATATATATATATATAAATATCTCATGACAGTATATTTTAAAGAGTATACTTTTCTAATGGCTATAACTAATGTGCTGTTTATAACACTGTAAGTCCTTCATTCATTTCTCTTTGCATGTTTTCTGTAAACTGATTTTTTTCTTCATACTTTTATAGGTGTATACTAGGCTAACGACCACTAGAGCCCTTATAAGCCTAGCCATGCAACCCAAATGTGACCCACAAATTTGATATATATATATATATATATATATATATATATATATATATATATATATATATAAAACCCAACCACTGGGGATGCACAAGCCAGTGCATTTCTTTGTGCCGGTCCCAAGCCCGGATAAATGGGGAGGGTTGCGTCAGGAAGGGCATCCGGCGTAAAACTTTGCCAAATCCTTTCATGCAGTCACCAGTTAATATTTCCATACCGGATCGGTCGAGGCCCGGGTTAACAACGACCGCCACCAGTACTGTTAGCCAACAGGGTGCTGGCGGAAATTGGGCTACTGTTGGCCGAAGGAGAAGAGGCGAAAGGCATGGCCGAAGGCAGGAAGAGAGGAGAAAGGCTAGGACTGTGGTAGTGAGGGTCGGAACTTTGAATGTTGGCAGTATGACTGGTATAGGGAGAGAGCTAGCTGATATGATGGACAGAAGGAAGGTTGGTATATTGTGTGTGCAAGAGACCAGATGGAAGGGGAGTAAGGCTAGGTGTATCGGAGGTGGGTTCAAATTGTTTTATCATGGTGTGGATGGGAGGAGAAATGGTGTAGGAGTTATTCTGAAGGAACAGTATGCGAAGAGTGTTTTGGAGGTGAAAAGGGTGCTGGATAGAGTGATGTTTATGAAGCTGGAAATTGATGGTGTAATGATTAATGTTGTTAGTGCATATGCTCCACAAGTTGGGTGTGCAATGAATGAGAAAGAAAAATTTTGGAGTGAATTGGATGAAGTGGTGATGACTGTACCCAAGGGTGAGCGAGTGGTGATTGGAGCAGATTTAAATGGGCATGTTGGTGAAGGGAACAGTGGGGATGAGGAAGTGATGGGTAGGTATGGTGTTAAACAAAGGAATGCAGAAGGTCAGATGGTAGTGGATTTTGCGAAAAGGATGGATATGGCTGTGGTGAATACGTATTTTAACAAGAGGGAGGAGCATAGGGTGACATACAAGAGTGGAGGAAGATGCACACAGGTGGATTATATCTTATGTTGGAGGGCCAGTTTGAAGGAGATTGGAGACTGTAACGTGGTGGCAGGAGAAAGTGTAGTTAGGCAGCATAGGATGGTGGTTTGTAGGATGACGTTGGTGATCAAGAAGAGGAGGAGGAGTGTAAGGGCAGCACCAAGGATCAAATGGTGGAAATTGAAAAAGGGTAATTGTGAGGTGGAGTTCAGGGATGAGTTAAGACAGGCAGTGGGTGGCAGTGAAGAGTTACCAAATAGCTGGATAACTACAGCAGAGCTAGTAATGGAGACTGCTAGAAAGGTGCTTGGTATCACATCGGGACAGAGGAAGGACGACAAGGAGACAAGGCGGTGGAATGAGGAAGTACAGAAGAGTATACAGGCAAATAGGTTGGCAAAGAAGAAGTGGGATTGTCAGAGAGATGAAGAAAGTAGACAGCAGTATAAGGAGATGAGGTGCGTGGCAAAGAGAAAGGTGGCGAAGGCTAAGGATAAGGCATATGAAGAGTTGTATGAAAGGTTGAACACTAAGGAGGGAGAAAAGGACCTGTACTGATTGGCTAGACAGAGGGCCCGAGCTAGGAAAGATGTGCAGCAGGTAAAGGTGATAAAGGATAATGAGGGAAACATACTCACAAGCGAGGAGTGTCTGTTGAGGTGATGGAAAGAGTACTTTGAGGGGTTGATGAATGAAGAGAATGAGAGGGAGAGAAGGTTGGATGATGTAGGGATAGTGAATCATGAAGTACAATGGATTAGCAAGGAGGAAGTAAGGATAGCTATGAAGAGAATGAAGAATGGAAAGGCTGTTGGCCCAGATGACATACCTGTGGAAGCATGGAGCTGTTTAGGTGAAATGGCAGTCGAGTTTTTAACCAGATTGTTTAATGAAATCTTGGAAAGTGAGAGGATGCCTGAGGAATGAAGAAAAAGTGTTTTGGTACTGATTTTTAAGAATAAGGGTGATGTGCAGAGCTGTAGTAACTACAGAGGGATTAAATTGATCAGTCACAGCATGAAGTTATGGGAAAGAGTAGTGGAAGCTAGGTTAAGAAGGGATGTGATGATTAGTGAACAGCATTATGGTTTCATGCCAGGAAAGAGCACTACAGATGCAATGTTTGCTCTGAGAGTGTTGATGGAGAAGTACAGAGAAGGTCAGAAGGAGTTGCATTGTGTTTTTGTAGACTTGGAGAAAGCATATGACAGGGTGCCTAGAGAGGAGTTGTGGTATTGTATGAGGAAGTCAGGAGTGTCAGAGAAGTATGTAAGAGTGGTACAGGATATGTACGAGGGTAGTGTGACAGCAGTGAGGTCTGCGGTGGGAGTGACGGATGTGTTTAAGGTGGAGGTGGGGTTACATCAAGGATCAGCTCTGAGCCCTTTCTTATTTGCAATGGTGATGGACAGGTTGACAGACGAGATCAGACAGGAGTCCCCATGGACTATGATGTTTGCAGATGACATTGTGATCTGTAGTGAGAGTAGGGAACAGGTGGAGGAGACCCTGGAGAGATGGAGATTTGCTCTAGAGAGAAGAGGAATGAAGGTCAGCAGGACTAAGACAGAATATATGTGTGTGAATGAGAGGGAGGATAGAGGAATGGTGAGGATGCAAGGAGTAGAGGTGGCGAAGGTGGATGAGTTTAAATACTTGGGGTCAGTAGTTCAGAGTAACGGTGAGTGTGGAAGAGAGGTGAAGAAGAGAGTACAGGCAGGATGAAGTGGGTGGAGAAGATTGTCAGGAGTGATTTGTGACAGACGAGTACCTGTAAGAGTGAAAGGGAAGGTCTACAAGAGGGTAGTGAGACCAGCTATGTTATATGGGTTGGAGACAGTGGCATTGACAAAAAGGCAGGAGTTTGAGCTGGATGTGGCAGAGTTAAAGATGTTAAGATTTGCACTGGGTGTGACGAGGGTGGACAGGATTAGGAATAAGTATATTAGAGGGTCAGCCCAAGTTGGAAGGTTTGGAGACAAAGCCAGAGAGGCAAGATTACGTTGGTTTGGACATGTGCTGAGAAGGGATGCGGAGTATATTGGGAAAAAGATGCTAAGGATGAAGCTACCAGGTAACAGGAAAAGAGGAAGGCCTAAGATAAGGTTTATGGATGTAGTGAGAGAGGACATGCAGGTGGTTGTTGTGACAGAGCAAGATGCAGAGGATAGGAAGAAATGGAAACAGGTGATCCGCTGTGGCGACCCCTAACTGGAACCGCCGAAAGAAGATGATGATGATATATATATATATATATATATATATATATATATATATATATATATATATATATATTTAGGAGGTGATTTACCGACTGCCTCTGTCCATCAGAGACATAGGCACCAGACCAAGGGTGAATTTCCAATTACCCATCCATTGGTCAAACATGCACTTAAATAGGCATAGGGAAGAACTATGCTTCACATGGATGGGGAGCTTGTTCCAGTAAATGGGAATTCTTTGAGAAACATATCTGTCTCTCCATTGTGTCCTATTTATGTTGCAAGCAAAATTTAGGTGTTTTAATCTATTACTTCTGTTTGTATTGCGGATGTGTAAAAGGTTCATAAAAAAAAAAAAGGTCCAGGGATGCTTTGTATGCCAGTCAAATATCACCTCTCAGAAGTCTGTATGATACCAAGTAAAAATACAGGGCTTTGAGGCGACTAGCGAAGGACTTTGTGTTTACTCCCTGTATTCTTTTTGTAAGGAACCTTTGTGTATGTTTCACTTGTAACTCAGTGTGAGACTCTGTCAGTATTATATGACCTGTTACAGCATTATATGACTTTTAATAGTATATAGTTTCTGTCTCTCTTGAGCTTTTCTCATTAGGTTATTTATTTATTTTATTTTATTTTATTTACATTTGTTTACTGTGAAATTCCGACTGGACACAGGTAATTTTTCAGCAGATGCCTGGGGAGAAAAGCTCCACATCGTGTACATGATAAATAGAGATACAAAGTTGCAGCAATAGTAAACAACATTAGAGGTTGTTGGATTTAATACAATGACAAGATATTGATTATCAATAGTATATACAGTAAATGTTGCAAGTAAAGATAGTTTCTTAGGTCACCTCAAAAAATTTTTCTGCTCAGTAGGACTAACCAGGACATGGAAATTAGACAGACGGACAGATAGATTCACAGGTTCATAGGAGGTTACTATGGTATTGGCCCTAGGGCCTTTAAAAGCCTAGTTATGTTATACCCTTGTTCCCTTATTAACCAAGTTGTATGGTCTATATTTGCAGCGCGAGTCTATGATCAGCACCGACTATCCTTATCCAAGAGGGACATAGGGGACACCCCTGGGGTAAATCCACTTGCCGAAGTTACACTTAAATAGGGTCATTGAGGAGCTCTGTTTTACGTGAATTGTGAGTTTGTTCCAGAGGAGTGGCGATCTCTGGGAGACATATCTGCCTCTCCAGCATGTTCTGTTAATGTTTCAGGCTAGGTTAAGATCCCTACAGCGAGTGAATCTTGTCCCATTTGACTTGCGGATGTGCGGCATTTCCATTTGGGCAGGGTCCAAGACTGCTCTTAGGCCATATACAAGTCACCTGTCAGCAGCCTATACAGTGACAGGGCCTTCATTCTGTCCATGTGGGTCATGTGTTGAAGGCCCTGAGTTATCTTGGTGAGAAACCTTTGAGGTCTCTCCAGCTACTGCAGGTGTCTAGTGAGGAACTTACAGAAGGGAGTGTTGTACTCTAATAGTGGTCTGATGCGGGATGAGTACAAGGGAGTTAGAATGTCTTTAGCTCTGGCTGCGATGCCCTTACTTATGAGATGTGCAACATAGAAGGCTTTCCTTACCACTGTGGATACATGATGATCGTAGTTAAGGTTGCTATCAACCTGTATTCCCAACTCTCTTACTACAGGGTTTAATCTAAAAGGGTACTGTTAATATTGTAATTTGCAGGGGGCTTCTAAATGCCGAAAAGAATGATAACGCATTTTTTTCATTTAGTTTAAGTCCATCACTTTGGCAGTAGTCATTTGCCTGTGTAAGCCCTTTTTGTAATATGTCAACATTGTTGGGGGACTCAGTGATTCCACCCAGTTTGCAGTCATCGGCAAACTTAGTAAACCACAGGCCATCTATTTTCACCTGGCCTTCTGAGAAATAGATTCCAAACAGAAGGGGGTCCAGCAAAAGTCCATGTGATACACCACTGGTAATTGGTCTGCTGGTAGAGGTGGAATCCCAACTTTGACTGTATGCATTCTGTCAGTGATCTGGTTGGCTACCCATCTAGTGACACATGAGTTAATTCCCAGCTGGTTGAGTTTCTCAATGATGCCTGAGTCAAAAGCCGTGGCTAAATCAAGATAGGCTGTATGTACTGTTTTGCCTTCATCCAGGACTTTGGTAACATCCTCAAAGAAGTCCACCAGGTGTAATCTACCCTTAATGAAGCCAAATTGGGCCAGGTCAAGTGTTTGAAGGTCACCTATGTTTTTGTTGATAAGGTCCATGATGATTCGCTCCATGGCCTTGCAGATAAGGCTGGTTAGGCTTATGGGTCTATAGTCTCCAGGGTCAGTTGATGGACCCCCTTTGTGCAAGTGAATTACTGTTACTATTTTCCATTCTGCTGGGATAAAGCCAATACTTAGACTGTGGTTGAAGAGAGTGCCAGATGGTTCCACTAGTTCCTGTTTTAGACCATTTAGTAGGCAGCCTGGGATGTTATGCAGTCCCATAGAGGTTGTGTTGTTGTCCATGGAGAGTGCAGTTATGACCTGCTCTTTGGAGATACTAGGTAGAGGACTGGTGACAGGTATGCTTTGGGGTATAACTGGTGGGGATGGGAGGGGGTGAAGTTTGTGAGAATCTGTCTGCTAGCAAGTTGGCGATGTCCTCAGGGTCAGAATGAGTGGTACCGTCCAGTACTAGTTCGGCACAAAGCTGGGCCTTCCCTTTTATATTTCTGATGTAGCCAAAGAATGCCTTCTAATTATCCTCAGCTACAGATGCTAGTTTAGCTTCATAATTGGCTTTAGAAGATTTTACAAGATATCTAATTTGCTTGTTCAAGCTGTGGAGGGTGTCTTCCTCTGCTGAGTCAATTTCCTCTTGTTCTTAGACATTAGTTTCTTCCTTTTGTTGTATAACCTATTTATGCTTAATGTTCACCAGGGAGGCTTGTTTTTTTGAGGACCTTGTTTTGATCCGTTTAATTACAGACGAGTCTATACATTTGTATAGGTGTTTATACAGGGCATTTGTGTACAGCTCTGTATAGGAGTCATGGTTGACAGTGGGAGCAGAGGATTTGAAACTATTTATGACATCACTTAGGAGGCTATAGTTTGCTTTGGAGAACGTTTTCATCCTTTTTTGCTCTTGGGAGGGGGTAAGGTATGATCAGTACTTCAAAAGAAACTGCTTTATGATCAGACCTTACCAGGAAGGGCAATACGCAGGTGGTAGTGCAGTGACCCCCTATTGGTGAGTACTAAATATAGGACATTCGAGCCCCTTGTGGGGGTGCAGACTATCTGTTCCAGAGCATTTGTATTAAAGTTTAGAAACCTTAGGTTGAGCGTGTTTGTGCTCATATATGACTCCCAGTCAATTGATTGATAGTTGAAATCACCCATGACCAAGGTGTTTGGCTGTATAGTAAGTGACTCAGGTAGGTCTAGTAGGCAGAGTGGGTCCCGTGGTTCATGGTGGGGGACCTGTAGCTAACAATAATATGGAAGGGGGTTTTACCTACAGTTAGTTGGACTTGGAGTAGCTCTAGTGAGTCATACTGTTTGAGCAGTCTTGAGGTGTATTTGTCTTTAGTGAAGATGGATACTCTTCAGCCTTTGGTTCTCTCATGCTCGTTTTGAGGTCTGAATGTGTGGAAGGCATTGTAGCCTTGCATGTTCGGGTGCTCTCTGCAGGCTTGAGCCATGTCTCTGTGACTGCACAGCCATCGGCATCTTCCAAGGGAAGGCGTGCTTCCTGTGAGTGTAGTTTCTGATTTAGACTCCTAGCATTAAGCAGCATCACCCTGGGTTTGTCTCTAGTGGATTTTTTTTACGTTGGGAATTTTGTTGTTATGACATTACCTAAAAAAAGGTACTATGGAGAAGACAAGTACCTTTGCCAGTAACTGAAAGCCAAGGGGCAACAGGTGAACACCATCTCTGACAAAGCACTGTGGTCTGTCTACCATTTGTTCCCAGCCTGATAGATACTGGATCCCCCCGGACTGACACCAAAAGCTAAGCCAGTTGTTGAAATGAATCATTTTTTATTTATATTGAGGCATCATCCTGGGTGAAGGTAGAATGCTGCTTAGGGCTAGGAACATACCTACCTGGGACACATAGTCTGAGAGCTCAGTTATGTCTCTCTTCATATAGTTCATTGAGGTACATCTCAAGTCATTCACTCCAACATGGACTATTATAGAGTCATAACTGTGCTTGTTTTTGAGACACTTGAGTGCATGCGTGATCTGATGGATCCTGGCACCTGACAGGCAGCTGACTGTGACCTTTTCCTTGTCCAGCCTGGTGAGGGGGATATCTGTGTGTCTCACTATGGAGTTGCCTGTGACCAAGACATTTGGTTTTGAGGTGTTTTGCCTTAGGGGCTTATTGACTGAGACACTGTTGTCTGTATTATGTGTAGTGGATTCTGTTGGGTCTAGAGTGTGCAGTAGGTTTGCGCTTGGGAGGTCTCTGATCATTACGTAGGTGTCTAGTGAGTACCTCCACCTATGTGGGTTTATGTGTTGTGAGCTTGTTATGTGCAAGAGGTGAAGTGTGTGTGCTGACAACCTGTTTGATATCTGGTTTGTTGTTATGTAAGAGAATTGATTCCAAATTCATAGTCTAGATACATCTCTCACATGTTTTATTTGTTTGTTTTAGGAGTAACTGGTTGTCAGTATACATGAGTCCATTATGGCAGGTATATACTGTATTAACTAGTGGGGAGTGGGGTAGGTGGACCAAGTTGTGCTTTAAAACTAACAAAAAGCAGCTATTCTGTGGATGACTAAGGGTAGAAAACTGTGTCAGTGCTTCACAATTTACATCTGAGTTGCTTGCAGGGCAGCAATAAAATCTCTGAGCAGCTCCAGTAAACTAAGAGCAAACCTGCGCAAACTCGAACCTTAAATACAAGTAAAGTTAAATGATTTTAAGCAAAGTAACCAAAGGGAAAGCCCAAGAATGAGCCTTATTCCTGCAATGCCCAACTCAGATGGGTCCTTGGATACACACTTCTGTCACAAGGGTACAGGGGGGGGGGCTCTTAATGTAAGATGGCTGTTTTTAGTGCTCAGATGATATGAAACAATCTAGATTCAACAAGCCTGAATATAGCCTATGCTACAAAATGCAGAAGTACTAAAAATTCAAAGTGTAGAAAATCACAGTCACAACAGCAAAAAAAAAAAAAAAACAGTTTAAATAAAGCAGCAATTACTCCCACAAGAGTGTAGACCACAAACCTTCCTAGTGTGAAATAACTGATCTGGAACCCAAGTGCTTAAACCAAAACAAAGACACTTAGAATAACAGGCACAATAAGCCTTCACCAGCAATTCCCAACTTAGAAGGGTGTAGGCTACACTCTCCTGCCACAAGAGTATAGACTACAAACCCTCCTAATATAAAATAATTTGTTTGGAGCCCAAACGCTTAAACCAGAACTAAGACACTTTCAGAATAACAAACACAATAAGCCTTCAACCAGCAATTCCAGCTTAGAAGGGTATAGGCTATCCTCTCCTGCTACAAGAGTTTAGACCACAAATCTTCCTAATGTAAAATAGCTGGTTTAGAACCCAAGTGCTTAAACCAGAACAAAGACACTTAAAACAGCAGGCACAATAAGCCTTCAACCAGCAATTCCCAGCTCAAAAAAGAAGAGGCTACCCTCTCCTCCCACAAGAGTGTAGATTACAAACCTTCTTAATGTAAAACAACTTGCCTGAAGCCTAAGTGCTTAAACCAAAACTAAGAGGCTTAGAGTAGCAGTTACAATTTAACCAGACTACTCACAAGCAGCAACAAATGCAGCAGAATAAATGCAATTGAACAAACAGAAAAAAGCAAAATAAAGTAGCAACGAAGGAAGAAACAAAAATATAGTAAAAGTAGCTGAATAAAGTGCATTTTAAGTAAAGTGGGAAGGGAAAACAGAAGATAATTCATGGTTAAGAAACTAAGGGGATGGGCCTTTCCAAGTGATCTCTCTGTACTCAGTAGAATGAGCTGATGAGCTGGGATGGGGAGGAGTGTCCAAAATCAGATTTATAGTAGGAATGGACAAGTTTAAGAATACAACAACAGTTGTACAGGTGGGTGGGAAAAATAAAATGCAGACAGAAATCAGCAATATTCAGGCAGAGTACAGCAAGTAAGCCAAACAAGCACTCCAGCAAAATAAGGATGCATCTAAATATTTCTAGCTAAATGAGGAATGGTGTTTATCAGCTTCTTCCACTAATTAGCTGATGTTATTCACTGTTTGCAAAGGAATTCTTTGACCCTAGCCAAGACCTCTTAAAACTCCAACAGAACAGAAAACTTAAAACAAAACAAATGTAATATATGAAAAGATAAAAAATAAAAGTAGCCAAACCATAAATGAAAACACTTCAATTCAAAATAAACTGCAGAAAAGCAGAAGCTGCACCATAGCTCATATGTAATTACTAGGTTAGCTGCTTCTATGGGCCATTTTTGGCATATCTATTTTTTCTTCTGAAGGTTCATAGGTTTAGGTTCATAGGTTTATACTAGGCTATCTGCCCTAAGGCATTTATAAGCCTAGCCCAGAGTTTTGTGGCTTACGCCACCCCTTATGTTAAAAAATACTGTGCCCATTAGTTTGTTGTGCCTCTGTCCAGCAGTGACACAGAGATGATTCCCGGGGTAAACCTATGATCTCCCATCCACCGGTCAAGATTTCTCTTGAACAGAGCCAGTGAGGTGCTCTGCCTCATATGGACCGGGATCTTATTCCACAACATAGAGAGTCTCTGAGTGACAAATCTATCCCTCCAGCATGTCCTATTTATATCCGTACTAAGGTTTAAGTCGCTTGCTCTAGTGGATCTGGTAGATTTGGATTTTTTGAGGTGGAGCATGTCCATTAATTCCGGGTTGGACATGGCCTTGTATGTCAGGCACAGGTCACCTCTGAGCAGACGGTATGCGACTGAATAGAGCTGGAGTTTCTTCAGTCTGGCAGCATATGACAGATTTTGGAGTCCCTTTATCCTTTTGGTGAGGAACTTTTGGGGTCTCTCCAATTGCTGCAGGTGTCGGGTGAGATACATCCCGAATGGGGCATTGTACTCGATCATTGGTCTGATAAGTGAAGAGTACAGGGGAACAATGACCTCACTTGATCTGGATGTGAATCCCTTCATGATCAGGTGGGCAATGTAGAAGGTTTTTCTAACCACTTTAGCAATGTGAGTGTCAAAAGAAAGGCCACTGTCAACCTGGGTCCCCAGGTCCCTGATAACCTCTTCTGTGCTTAGTGGATTGCCACCTATATGGTAGCTTGGGGTTACCTTGTTTTTCCCGAAGGGTATGACTATACATTTTTTGGCATTTAACTTCAGGCCATGGCTCTGGCACCAGCTATCAGTTTCCGTGAGATGCCACTGAAGGATATCTGTGTCCGATGTACTTTCCACTATGGCGCCCAGTTTGCAGTCATCTGCAAACTTTGTCAGCCATAGTCCTCCTATGTTTGCCTGTACTTCTGAGAAGTAGATGCCGAACAACAGGGGGCCAAGGACCGAGCCCTGTGGGACACCACTTGTGACCGGCTTGGAGTCTGACATGGCGCCAGCTACTCTAACCCTGTGGGTTCTGTCCTTTAGCCAGTTTGCAAGCCATCCTGTGACATATGGGTTTACATTTAAGCTGGTAAGTTTCTCTATAATACCCCAGTGGGGTATTGTGTCGAAAGCTTTTGCAAGGTCAAGGTAGGCTGTATGGACTGCCTTTCCCTCATCAATGGCCTTGGTGACTGTTTCGAAGAAGTCGACCAAGTTCAAAAGGCATGATCTGCCCTTGACAAAGCCAAACTGGGTCGGGTCCAATGTCTGCAAGTCCCCTATGTCTTTGTTTATGAGTTCCATTATGATCCTCTCCATAGCTTTGCAGACCAGGCTTGTTAAGCTTATGGGGCGGTAATTACCAGGGTCCGTAGAGGCAACCGCCTTTGTGGAGTGGGACCACAGTTGCCGTACGCCACTCCTTGGGCATGTATCCCGTGGTAAGGCTAAGATTAAACAGCTGCCCTATGTGCAGGTTTAGTTCCTCATTGAGTTCATGTAGCACACAGCCGGGGACACCATCCGGTCCCATTGATGCTGTGTTTTTAGCTTTAGAGAGAGCAGCTTTCACCTGCGCATTGGAGATGTCTGGGAGGCTACACTCCGCTGGGATAGTTATCTCTCCTTTAGGGGGGGAGAGGGGGGTGAAGTTTTCACTGAACCTGTCTGCCAGTATGTTGGCAATGTCTCTGGGTTCAGTGATTTTTGTATCATTTTGGACTAATTCTGAGCATATCTGGGAGTTTCCGCCCAGGTTTCTAACATAGCTGAAGAAGGCCTTATGATTGTCTTTTGAATCTATGGCAATTTTTCTCTCAAAGTTGGTCTTGGATGATTTTATGAGTGCTCGTATTTTTTTACTAATAATGATCAAAGGTGTCTTCTCTTTTATGGATTTTGCTCTATCATGTAACAGCTTTCTCCTCTTATTGTAAAGTTTGTTTATGGCTGGGGTCCACCAGACTGGACGTTTGCCCTTGGTGGAAAGAGTCTTAGTTTTAGTAGGGATTGCCTGATCCATGCAGTCCTGGAGGTGTTCGTAGAAGGCATTTGTAAGGGATTCCGCAGCTTGGGTTGTGGTTTCCACTGGCTCGGGGGCCTTGAAGGATACCACACCAGTCTTGAGTAGTGTGAAGTTTGCTTTAGAGAAGTTCTTCACTGTGGTCTTTTTTGTTTGGGGTGGGGGCGGGATGTGGATATCCAGTGAGATTACTTTATGATCTGATCTCACCAATGAGGGATATACTTCCGGTGTGGAGCATTTTGTCCCCATGTTTGTGATGATGAGATCTAGTATATTTTCTCCTCTTGTAGGAACGGTGACTAGTTGTTCCATGGTATTTGAATTTATGAACTCCAGGAACCTTTGGGCTAGAAAGCTTGGGCTTGAGTAATGTTCCCAGTCTATATTTGGGTAGTTGAAGTCACCCAATATAATGGTGTTTGGAGAAACATTTATACCCTCCAGTGTCTTCAGGAAGGCTGTGTGGGGTTCCTGAGTTTGAGAGGGTGGCCTGTAGCATGCTACAAATTGTAGAGCAGTTTTGCCTGTGGTTAATTGCACCTGGATGGTTTCCGATGCTTTGTACGTTGCCACCAACCTGGAGGTGTGGGTATCCTTGATGAATATGGATACACCCTCCTTTGTGGTGTGGTCCGGGTTTTGGGGCCGGAACGCATGATATGAGGTAAAACGTGATAGTGCCGGGGTGCTCTCAGGAGCCTTGAACCAGGTTTCAGTCAGAGCACAGACATCGATGTTCTCCATACTGAGAAGGGCCTCGAAAGTGCATTTTGAGATTTAGACTTCTGGCATTGAGCAGCATTACCCTTAGTTTCTTCCCATTTTTGTTTTCTAGGGTGGTAGGTTTAGAATTTGAGCCTTGCCTAAAAAAGGCACTATGGGGTTGGCAAGAGCCTTAGCCAATATCTGGAATCCCAGGGGTGACAGGTGCAAGCTGTCCCTTGCGAAGCAGCGTGGCTTGTCAAGCATGTCATCCCAGGCAGACAGACACTGGATCCCCTTTGAATGACACCAGAAATTAAGCCAATTGTTAAAGCTGATCATCTTGTCTCTATGTTGTGGCATCATTCTTGCTGAAGGAAGGATGCTGCTCAGGGTCAGAGTCATACCTGCCTGGGCTACATAATCAGAGAGCTTCTCTATGTCTCTTTTCATGTAGTCCAGGGAGGTACGTCTCAGGTCGTTCACACCAGCATGGACAATGACTGTGTCATATTTGTACTTGCTGTGGAGTGACCCGAGTACTTGTGTTATGTGGTGGATTCTAGCGCCCGATAGGCAGCTTACTGTGACCCTTTCCTTGTTCAGCCTGGTGAGTGGGGCGTCAGTGTGTCTGACTATGGAGTCACCTATGACAAGTATGTTTGGTGTTGTATTTGGCCTTAAGGGCTGTGACTGCTTTGCACACTGATTTTGTGGTTTATGTGTTGCCTGTGGTGTGTCATGAGGTGGCGGTTGCTTGGTGCCTGCTTTGGAGGCCTCTGCTGTTTAGGTAAAGTTTTGCTCAGAGCCTCCGAGTATGTCTTTGTATGTTTATGTGTTTGATTCCTTGTTGTGATAGCTTTATGTGAGACTGGTTTTGTGGTGTGTGTAGTTGCCTTCTCCTCCTGTCTGGTCTTGCCAGTCCTGAGTTGAGAGAGCTCAGCCTCCAGTTTGGCTAAATAGCTGCATCTCTCGCAAGTATTTGTGTTATGTGGGAGGAGGAGAGGGGTGTCTGTGTACATGAGGCAATTGTAACATTGCGTCAATATTCCCAGATTCACCAACTGGACAGGAGAGGACGCCAGCATCTGGCCCTTCGACATGCTAGAGAAATTAAGAAGTTAGGGGTGTAACTGAATAAGAGAGGACTTAGTAAGGAAGTGGGTACTCCTGGGGGGGTTTCGCTAGTGAGGGACTTTGTATAATACAGAAGTGCTAAGCCTGAAAAGAAGATGCTTTTAAGACAAGTGCTGAGCTTTTTTTTTTTTTTGGAGAAAAAACAAAAAACAGCTTTTTAGGAACAAGTGCTGCGCTTTTTAGTTAAGGGATATACTGTTTAGATTACTAGTAGAGCAGTTCTAAGGGAAAAAATGAAGAACAGACTTTATGGAGCCAGAAAAAGTTTAACCTTGTTAAACCAGCGCTGCCCGATGCTGCTCTAGTGGCAACTCCGCGCTAAATCGCGCTAAAGCGTGCTAGATAGCAGGGGCTGGAAAGAGCCAGGAATTGACCCAATACGGCCAATAAAACTACAGTTTCAAGTCAGTAATCACTCCCACGGGGGGCAGGGAAGCTGCTCAATGTTTTTCACTGCCACTGATCAACAGAGAGACTTTCCTTTAGCCCAAGCAAAAATGGCCTCACAGAAACTTACAAACAGTTCAAGAACAGCAAGCCTGTAACTGAACTTTTTTAAATCTCAGAAAAGTGGGAAAAAAGCAAGATTTTTTGTTTTTGTTTTTTCAGAGATAGCAGAGGTTCACAAGTAATATCAAGTTATAACAGTGCAGTAAATGACCTCACACAAGATTGCTAGGTCAAAGACAGAAAATATGCAAGTTTTGAGAAAAAACGATTTTAAAATTAAGTGCAAACAGGAAATTCAGTAAACAGCTTTTGGTTGTGCTCTAAATACAGCTACTAATGCAGAAATCAAGTTTAACAAACCAGAAAATGCTCAAACTAGGCAACTATGCAGAAAAACTTAGCAAATAAACAGAGAAAAAATACTTAAAATCTCAAAAGTGGCTCCTTTCTTCTCTCAGCGTTTTCTCCTCTTGGTGGGTGCTTCACCAACAGCCAACAAGCCTGAAAAGATGCCAAACCCACGAGGCAACTAGGTTTTAAGAGAGGAAGATGAAGGAGTTTTGGAAATGACCCCTACTGGTCAATAAAACTACAGATGTTAAGTTGTCAATCTCGCCTTCATTCTTGCTTGATGGGTTCGGAGCCGATCCCCGGCACCCACTCGGCATTTGCTAAGCTCGAGAGTCACTTTTACCAGCTCGAGGCAGCCCCATATCCCATGATGCAAGGCGGTAAGTACCCAGATCTCGTTTGCCGCTTCGCTTATGAGGTCCTCCTTTTACCAGCTCCTGGTAAGTGATTACTTTTCGCTATTTTAGCCCTTTTAAAACTTAAAACCCCTTATTGTTAGTTTTTATTTAGTTTTAATCTGTTCCTGACAGAAATTTGTCTGTCTTTTATTATTTTTTAGTCAGACTTTACCCATCCCATCCCCCGTTAGGGTGTGTGTGTGTTGGTACTTATACCTTTTGGTATATTTAAAATTAAAGGCTTTGACTGGTGTGTGTGTGTGTTTTGTGTGACACCATGTCAAAAGAAAGGGTCTCAGGCTTTAAGAAGTGTGACTCGTGCTGTCAGAAGATGTCTCTGACAGACGGTCACACTTCTTGCCTTTATTGCCTGGGCCCTCTTCACCTGCAGGACTCCTGTGCTATTTGTCATTCTTTCAGCCAGAGAGTCCTGCAGGAAAGAAGAAACAAGCTTATACTCAGGGGCCTTCTTAAGCCGGAGGGCTCTCCGGCTAAGTCGGCTCCACCTAAGACTGTCAAGTCTTCCAAGGCCAAGGCTTCTGTGTCAAAGCCTGCCGGAGCCGATTCTAGCTTAACCAAGCCTTCGGCACCGATGGCTATCGGTGCCGATTCTGCATCGACCACTTCGGTGTCGGCTCGATCGGCTCCGACCACCATGTGGCACAGGCATCGGTGTCGGCCCGATCGGCTCCGACACCGTTACTTTGAGGCTGTATCGGCTCGCTGGAGCCGATGCATCGAGGCTACCTGTCGGCTCCGATAAGTTGTCGGCTCCGACAGGGTCTATAGTTTCATCGGTTCCGATGGCTCCTTCCAGGAAGAGGTCGAGGTCTCCTTCCTTGGAGCCGATACTTTCGGCTCGGCTTCACCTCTCTTTCGAACGGCGCCATCGGAGCCGATCTTCAAAGTCATCCAGGCTTTCTGACCATGACTTAGAGAGTGGTCAGTAGATTACTTAAGTCACAGGCACTGGCCCAAATGTTACATAGTCCGTCTCAACAGACGACTATTGGTCCACACCCATTACAGTTCCTCCTTCAACTCTACCCCAGAGCTTGGAGTTGGAGTCTTCGAATGGTTACTGCTACGGCTGGAGGACAGATACCCCTTCTGTTCCTTCAGCCTCTACTCTTATCTCCTCTTCGAGACCTTCCTTAGAGGGATTCGTGGTCGGGCTTCCATGGTCTCCTCCGAGGGGTGGCATCGGACCCTTGTCCGAACCCGCTCTTCCCCTTGGAGCCTCGGCCTTGGTGAGCTCGGCTCTGACATCTGCCTCGGAGACTTCCCTTCGGTGGTCCCTGGAGTTCCTAGTTCTTGGAACAGGTTCTCTCGGACCTGCCTGGGAGGGGAGCATTCGAGGTGATGAAGAGTGTGCTGGCCACTGGTATCAGTCAGCAGTCTGTTCCCTTAGCTCCTCCCTCTATGGTGCCTGTTGACATCTCTGCCACTTCTCTTGCTACAGGACCCAGAGATCCTCCGCCTCAGGTTTCCCCATTGGGAATTTCCCCCTCTTCCGAGGATTCTCCTGATGTTTCGGGAGATCCTCCTAGGAAGAGGACTTGTAAGAGGAAACATGTAGACTCCCCCAAGTCTATCACTTCAGATACTGACTTTGATGAGTCAGAGGGATCCCCTAGATCGCCCTCTGAGAATGTCTCCTTCTCAGACATCCTAGAACTCCTTAAACAGAGGGGAAACTGGCCCACCAACAATCCCTCTGAGGATGAGTCAGTATACCTAGAGGCGTTTGGATCTCGGCCCTCCACCTCCTGGGTGTCTCCGCCTTTCGACCCCCTTATGCAGGTTATTGCCCGAAAGGCGTGGGCAGCTCCTGACTCTGTAGAGCCAGTCCCTAGGAGGCCTTAAAATTTATCACTGCCCCAGGTGACAAGCAATTCCTCACTAAGGGTGTCCCGCTGATGCCATGGTGGTGGCTGCTGCCACCAAAAAGGAACTTCAGATCCTTCCGCACCCATCCATCCTCCTAATAAGGACTCTAGGACCATGGATAGGTACGGTAAGCGGATGTTTTCCTCAGCGACCTTTGCCATGCGTTCGCTGAATTACCTATGTCACTTCACCAGACTCCAGAGGGATATCCTTAAGAAGCTGGGTGAAGTAGTACAGGATCCTACAGCTGCAGGGGCTCAAGAAAAAATTGCTTCGCAGCTAGGAACCCTTAATTCCATTGCAAACTCCTCCATGCGGCTAATATCATATGCTGCTGATGGAGGCAGTAGAGCAGGTACAGGTGTGGCTCTTAGGCGCCAAGCCTGGATGCGGCTATGTGACTTTGCAGATCCCTTTAAGGCGTCCTTCACAAATTCTCCCTTTGATGGGTCAGCTTTGTGTGGCCCTCAGGTGAAGGAAACTTTGGCCAGGTGCGAGCAGGACGGCAAGACTCTTTCTGCTGTAGGAGTCCGTTTTTCCACCCCTTCTAGACCTTACCCCAAAGGACAGAAAGGTGGCAAAATGTGGTTCCGCAAATCCCAAGGAGTCACGCCGGATTCACGTGGTCAGTTTACCCCTAGAGGCAGAGGGGTAACAACAACAGACGCCCGCTCTAGAGGCAGAGGGGTCCAAAAACCAGGGAAACAGAGAGCCTCTCTGACAAGCCCTTTCAGCATCCCTGAGATGTTGCCCGACTGTCCCTCCTTGGAGGCAGTCGGGGAAGATTATCACTGTACCCAGAAGCCTGGCATTCCCTCACCAAGACACATGAGTACAGTCGATCATATCCAAGGGTTACATAATTCCTTCGAGGAAAGTCCTTTCCCCTCAAATTCCCTTCCAGATGTACCACTTCGGTCTAAGGGAAATTGCAGAGTTAGAAGTCTCAAAACTACTGCAAAAGAGCCATTCAGCCAGTTACAACAGACCATTCAGAGCCGGAATCTACTCAAGGTTCTTTTGGTCCCCAAAAGACGGGAGACTGGAGACCAATATTGGATCTCAGCAGACTCAACAAGTCTGTGAGGAAGACAAGATTCCGAATGGTCACTCTTCAGTCAATTCTGCCCTTCTTGCAGAAGGACAACTGGATGTGCTCAGTAGATCTTCAGGATCGTGCTATCACATCAAAATTCACAGACGCCCAGGAGATTTCTCCGCTTCGGCTGGGGTCCAGTCATTTCCAGTTCAGAGCCCTGCCCTTTGGTCTCACTACAGCCCCCAGAGTGTTCACCAAATGCATGGCAGTGGTCACGGCTCACCTGAGACGTCAAGGATTCCAGGTGTTTCCGTATCTCGACGACTGGCTCCTGTCAGCCACCACCAGGCATCAGCTTATACAAGCCAGGGATTACACAATAAATCTTTGTTCTCATTTGGGCATCTCGATCAACTTCGAAAAGTCATCCTTATTGCCCTGCCAGTCTATTACCTTCATAGGTGTAAACTTAAACACTGTTCGGATGTCAGCTACCCTTACAGATCAAAGAGTTTCAGACATTCAGAGTCATGTCAGGATCATTCTGGCCAACAAGAAAGTACAGGCCAGAATGGTTCTAAAGGTATTAGGCCTCATGGCTGCGGCCATTATTCTTCTTCCCTGGCTCGATTCTACATGCGCCTTCTTCAGTGGATGCTGTTCACACAGTGGTCGTACCAACAACTTCTATGCGTCACCAGATTCTGGTGACACAAACTTGCAAAGATCATCTTGCTTGGTGGATCACATCTCCTCAGGTTCACCAAGGCAGGTACTTTGTACCCCCATCCCCGATAGCCACTGTCACCACGGATGCCTCCCTGATCGGGTGGGGGGGTCATTATCAGGGCAGGATGGTTCACGGGACGTGGCAGCCGTTCGAGTACCATCTGCACATAAATGTCCTGGAGATGAGAGCAGTGCTTTTAACGTTGCAAGCCCTCAACGACTTTCTTCCCGTAGGGACAATTGCAGTCCACACAGACAACATGTCTGTAGTTTGGTATATCAACAAACAGGGCGGAACCAAATCCTACCCCTTGTGTCGAGAAGCACTCAGACTATGGCAATGGGCGATCTCCTCTCATCGGTTTCTGGTAGCAACGCATATCCCTGGGAAAACCAACACTGTAGCGGACAGATTGAGCAGAGCTATTCTCATGCCTCACGAGTGGTCTCTCAAGCAATCTATAGCGGAAGAGATATTTCTGGAATGGGGTCGTCCATGTTGCGATCTTTTTGCTACTCCCCAAAACAGCAAATGTCCAGACTTCTTCTGTCTCTTCCCTCTACCAGGCCATGCCCCCAGAGACGCTCTGACCCAGGATTGGCCCCAGGGACTTCTTTATGCCTTCCTCCATTTCCTCTGATCCCTCAAGTTATCCAGAAAGCTCCCTTTTGAGGGGCCAAATGGATTCTCATTCGCCCTTACTGGCCCCGCCAAGTTTGGGTCCCGTTTCTCCATCATCACCTTTTGGTGCAGCTGGCATCTGGACCCAGTGCCAGATCTTCTGATTCACCAATCGGGTCAGCTGCACCGGTCTATCCCTTCTCTCAACCTCACAGCATGGTTGCTCCACTTCCTTCCTTAGCCAGGCTTCCTTTGATCTCTAATCCAGTTAGAGACATCATAGTAACCGTTAAAATCCTCTACCAGGAGGATTTATACAAGCAAATGGAACGTTCTCTTATTGGGCTAAGGCCAAGAATATTGATCCTTTCACTGCCCCTATTCAGGCAGTCCTGGACTTCTTAGCAGAGATTTTTCATGCAGGCTCCTCTTCTTCCACAGTCAGAGTTCAATTGGCTGCTATCTCCAACTTTCATGTCGGGTAGCAGATCATAATATTATGTCCCATAGGCTCTGCAGGGCCTTCTTGAAAGGAATTTTCCTACTAAAGCCTCCAGTCAGGAATCCTCCTCCTCAGTGGGATCTAAATTTAGTGCTGACATCCTTGATTCTTCCCCTTCGAGCCAGCTGTTTCTTGTTCCCTGAAATTTCTTTCTTGGAAAACTTTATTCCTAGTGGCTATTACATCGGCCAGGAGGGTGTCTGAACTTCATGCTCTATCGGTTCGACCCCCCTATTTGGTTTTTCACAAAGACAGGGTATCTTTGAGAACTAATCCGACCTTTCTACCTAAGGTCGCTTCAAAGACCAATTTGAATCAATCCATTGATCTCCCTGTATTTTTCCCAAACTATCCAGACAGAGCTGAACAAAAACTACATTATCTTGATGTCCACCGTCAACTTAGATATTATTTGGACAGAACAAAAAAATTTAGAAAATCTGATCAACTTTTTGTTTCCTATGCGGATAATAAAAAAGGCCTTCCTGTTTCTAAAGTGATCTTGCCAGATGGCTTTCTTCGGTCATCTCTGAAATTTATCTGCTCAGGGGAAAACAGCTGTGCTCAAAACCTAAAGCACATTCAACTAGGAGCTTAGCTACTTCTACAGCCTTTCAAGCTAGACTTCCTTTAGACACTATTTGTGCAGGCGCCACTTGGGCCACTCCTCACACTTTTGTTTCCCATTACAAATTGGAGTTGGCCTCCAGGGACAGAGCCAGTTTTGGCTCGACAGTACACAAGCGTCTGTTCCATTGAGGCACCCAGGATAGAGGTGCTAGACGTGGTCCCATCAAGAAGAATGGCGAGATTGACAACTTAACATTAAGAAGTTATGTAGCTACCATAACGTTCCATGTTAGTTGTCTGCTCTCGCCTTCTTTCATGCGACTCTCCCTCCTTCCCCCTGGCCTGGACAGACCTTGTTATAAGAAATTATTATGCTGAAGACCATTCAGACCTGGTCCTTCTTCCATCTGTAAGTTTTCTTCTTCCTTTGGGAAGTATTTTATGCTTGGTGCTATTGCCCTTTGTCATCAAACGAGATCTGGGTACTTACCGCCTTGCATCATGGGATATGGGGCTGCCTCGAGCTGGTAAAAGTGACTCTCGAGCTTAGCAAGTGCCGAGTCGGAGCCGAGGGATCGGCTCCGAACCCATCAAGCAAGAAAGAAGGCGAGAGAAGACAACTAACATGGAACGTTATGGTAGGTACATAACTTCTTATTTCAAGTCGGTAACCACTCCCACAGGGGGCAGGGAAGCTGCTCAATGTTTTTCACTGCCACTGATCAACAGAGAGACTTTAGCCCAAGCAAAAATGTCCTCACAGAAACTTACAAACAGTTCAAGAACAGAAGGCCTGTAACTGAACTTTTTTAAATCTCAGAAAAGTGGGAAAAAAGCAAGATTTTTTTTTTGTTTTTTCAGAGATAGCAGAGGTTCACAAGTAATATCAAGTTATAACAGTGCAGTAAATGACCCCACACAAGAGTGCTAGGTCAAAGACAGAAAATATGCAAGTTTTGAGAAAAAACGATTTTAAAATTAAGTTCAAACAGGAAATTCAGTAAACAGCTTTTGGTTGTGTTCTAAATACAGCTACTAATGCAGAAATCAAGTTTAACAAGCCAGAAAATGCTCAAACTAGGCAACTATGCAGAAAAACTTAGCAAATAAACTGAGAAAAAATACTTAAAATCTCAAAAGTGGCTCCTTTCTTCTCTCAGCGTTTTCTCCTCTTGGTGGGTGCTTCACCAACAGCCAACAAGCCTGAAAAGATGCCAAACCCACGAGGCAACTAGGTTTTAAGAGAGGAAGATGAAGGAGTTTTGGAAATGACCCCTACTGGTCAATAAAACTACAGTTTCAAGTCAGTAACCATTCCCACGGGGGGCAGGGAAGCTGCTCAATGTTTTTCACTGCCACTGATCAACAGAGAGACTTTCCTTTAGCCCAAGCAAAAATGGCCTCACAGAAACTTACAAACAGTTCAAGAACAGCAAGCCTGTAAGTGAACTTTTTTAAATCTCAGAAAAGTGGGAAAAAAGCAAGATTTTTTTTGTTTTTGTTTTTCCAGAGATAGCAGAGGTTCACAAGTAATAGCAAGTTATAACAGTGCAGTAAATGACCCCACACAAGAGTGCTAGGTCAAAGACACAAAATATGCAAGT
>NC_056736.1:453698835-453776335 GCF_019279795.1 Protopterus annectens
TCAAGTTTAACAAGCCAGAAAATGCTCAAACTAGGCAACTATGCAGAAAACTTAGCAAATAAACAGAGAAAAAATACTTAAAATCTCAGAAGTGGCTCCTTTCTTCTCTCAGCGTCTTCTCCTCTTGGTGGGTGCTTCACCAACAGCCAACAACCCTGAAAATATGCCAAACCCACGAGGCAACTAGGTTTTAAGAGAGGAAGATGAAGAAGTTTGGGAAATGACCCCTACTGGTCAATAAAACTACAGTTTCAAGTCAGTAACCACTCCCACGGGGGGCAGGGAAGCTGCTCAATGTTTTTCACTGCCACTGATAAACAGAGAGACTTTCCTTTAGCCCAAGCAAAAATGGCCTCACAGAAACTTACAAACAGTTCAAGAACAGCAAGCCTGTAACTGAACTTTTTTAAATCTCAGAAAAGTGGGAAAAAAGCAAGATTTTTTTTTTTTTTCAGAGATAGCAGAGGTTCACAAGTAATATCAAGTTATAACAGTGCAGTAAATAACCCCACACAAGAGTGCTAGGTCAAAGACAGAAAATATGCAAGTTTTGAGGAAAAACGATTTTAAAATTAAGTGCAAACAGGAAATTCAGTAAACAGCTTTTGGTTGTGCTATAAATACAGCTACTAATGCAGAAATCAAGTTTAACAAGCCAGAAAATGCTCAAACTAGGCAACTATGCAAAAAAACAGCAAATAAACAGAGAAAAAATACTTAAAATCTCAAAAGTGGCTTCTTTCTTCTCTCAGCGTTTTCTCCTCTTGGTGGGTGCTTCACCAACAGCCAACAAGCCTGAAAAGACGCCAAACCCACGAGGCAACTAGGTTTAAGAGAGGAAGATGGAGTTTTGGAAATGACCCCTACTGGTCAATAAAACTACAGTTTCAAGTCAGTAACCACTCCCACGGGGGGCAGGGAAGCTGCTCAATGTTTTTCACTGCCACTGATCAACAGAGAGACTTTCCTTTAGCCCAAGCAAAAATGGCCTCACAGAAACTTACAAACAGTTCAAGAACAGCAAGCCTGTAACTGAACTTTTTTAAATCTCCGAAAAGTGGGAAAAAAGCAAGATTTTCTTTTTGTTTTTGTTTTTTCAGAGATAGCAGAGGTTCACAAGTAATATCAAGTTATAACAGTGCAGTAAATGACCCCACACAAGAGTGCTAGGTCAAAGACAGAAAATATGCAAGTTTTGAGAAAAAACAATTTTAAAATTAAGTGCAAACAGGAAATTCAGTAAACAGCTTTTGGTTGTGCTCTCAATACAGCTACTAATGCAGAAATCAAGTTTAACAAGCCAGAAAATGCTCAAACTAGGCAACTATGCAGAAAAACTTAGCAAATAAACAGAGAAAAAATACTTAAAATCTCAAAAGTGGCTCCTTTCTTCTCTCAGCGTTTTCTCCTCTTGGTGGGTGCTCACCAACAGCCAACAAGCCTGAAAAGATGCCAAACCCACGAGGCAACTAGGTTTTAAGAGAGGAAGATGAAGGAGTTTTGGAAATGACCCCTACTGGTCAATAAAACTACAGTTTCAAGTCAGTAACCACTCCCACGGGGGGCAGGGAAGCTGCTCAATGTTTTTCACTGCCCCTGATCAACAGAGAGACTTTCCTTTAGCCCAAGCAAAAATGGCCTCACAGAAACTTACAAACAGTTCAAGAACAGCAAGCCTGTAACTGAACTTTTTTAAATCTCAGAAAAGTGGGAAAAAGCAAGATTTTTGTTTTTGTTTTTGTTTTTTCAGAGATAGCAGAGGTTCACAAGTAATATCAAGTTATAACAGTGCAGTAAATGACCCCACACAAGAGTGCTAGGTCAAAGACAGAAAATATGCAAGTTTTGAGAAAAAACGATTTTAAAATCAAACCCTGTACCTGTTGTGTCTGTGAGGTAAACACCTTAACTATTATACCAGCACCTAATAGATAGATAGATTTGTTTTATGTATTTTTATTTATTTATTTACATTTGTTAACTAGACTAGTACTCTGAGCCAAGGGGCTCTATTTCAGATTCAGCCTGGGAAAAATAACAGATATAATCATTTAACTAGCATGTACTCTAGGAAGAGAAACTTTCAGGGAGGTGAATAATTGTAACTGCAGGGACAAGTAGAATTACATACTATCAAACAAAACAATACCTTACAGCATGTATAAAACAAGTAAATAAATAACCTACATATTATATATTAAACACAGAGTGTTGTGGACTTTATAAAATTGTAAAGGAGCCAAGAGATGACAAAGATTAGATGGATTGTATTGATTACACATGTCTCGAAAGCCATCATGGGACGCAGACTCCCCACATGCTGACGGCAAATTATCTTTCTCCAACCCACATTTCAGGTGATTTTTTTTTTTTCAATAATTCTGTTAAGTCACTCAGTCTGATGTGCACATGTATATGAATCCTCAGCTGCAGAATGAGCCAAATTTTGTCCCTCTTTCTTGTACTATTTAGATGCTGATAGAACTTCACATAATATATGTTTATTCATTCAAGAGTTAAACTGCTTTTCCCATTAGAATTGAACTTTCAGTGTTTATATAGCATTTGAACAAGGTTAACATTTTAATTTCTCACTGTATCAGCTATTTAAAATAATGCATATATGTATACTAGTCAGTTAACTATCAACCAGCATATTTTTGGCATATGTAAACTCCACACAGACAATGACCTATGGTCAAGACTGAATCACAGAACATGTAGCTGTAAGGGAGAGATCCAGCCACTAAGCCAGTGAGATGTAATAAAAGCACCAGAACGAAAAAAAAAAATGAAGGCAGAAATGTACTAAGGAAAGTACGAGAAAATCATGTGTACTAAAGTATGGAAAAAGAAAGGGCGAAGAAAACAAAGGAAGAATATTAATATAAAGTTAGAGTTTTGTTTTTTATGATTGGATAGAATAAGAATTAACACTATAATTACAGATCTTACAAGGCAGTAGTTTAAAATAGCCAGTGTTGAGATACAATCCTAAATGTTTTGTAATATTATCTGGTTGTTTCACTTCATTTTATTTAAAACGCCTGTCATTTAGATACTTATTTTTGGAGGGTCTTCAGTTTTTCTTATAATCTGAAGTAGTTATTCAGGTTTCTAATGCCAGGATGGATGGATTCAAGTACCTTGGGTCCTAGAATTGAAGATTTATGATTGGCAGAGTGTCTTCTGTAAAATGGGAAAGACAAGACAGGGCATTTTCAGGCTGTGACTAGATGTTGTAGGTTCTTTTCCTAACTGAAACTTTGCCTGCTTGGCATGCAAATGAGAATCAGACAGACAGACAGACGAAATACATAATGAGAATGACTGACTTAAGTCGTCCCTCCTTCCTACTCTCCATGATCCAGAAAAGGTTAATCTTCTTTTCACTCAAATTCTGGTGCATTTTGCTTCCACCAACCTCCTAATCCCTAGCAACATGACTTCTATCCAGGACATTGTATGCTCATAGCCAAATTGCATGTGTCTCCTGATTGCTAGTTATAAACATAGCACTATCTTCATAGTCTTTACAGAGACATTTGGCCATATCTGTCATTACCTTCTTCTTGTGGAGCTTACAGATCTAGGGTTTTATTCTGCTAATTAAACCATTACTGTAACCACTTTATGTGCAGATAGGAGGCATTTGGCTGGGTTGGCAACCTATATTTTCAAATAACTGGAATGCAAGTTTCCTGGTGTTCCTCCCAGACCCACTTGTCTTTTGTCTGTGAATTCAGTGCCACATAATAACTTGAAGGGATTGTAGACATCGTACTATTTGTAGAAAAAGTAGTTGTATAATGGCAGGTCCTTCATGTGCAAGTTTGTGCACATCTCATAATTGACATCTATCAGCTAGGACATTGCTCCTTTTTCTACCATCTGACATTGAATAAAAAAGAATGTCTATTAATTACTGGATTTTTTTAATGTCCCAAGTCTATTGGGATTCTAATACCATGACGGCAATGGACCCCATTCCTAAATCAAAGCATGATTAAAGTTCATGAAATTAGTATTGTTTCAATCTTTGATGTTAACCAAAAGTGCTCTTCGCAGCACCTGCAATGTACCCAGTAATGACTCCTGCAATTCATATGGAGTTACATGTATCAGTAACATATAAATATGATTGTAGATTCTTTTATACAAGACTTGTTACTCCTACTACTGGAACTGTCTTGGTATTTTTCTTCCACATTGCTCTTATTTCTGTCTACAAATCCTGATATTGTATGACTTTGTGCCTCTCTGTACGCAAGACAATGTAGTCACTGGGTGTAGAAATTTCAATGATCAATGCTACTTTTGTCTTCATTTCATGGACTACTATATCTTGTTTTCTCACATCTGTCTTTCGAACTGTTGGTAATGGGTGATCCCATGTGCTCTAGACTTTATCATGTTATATAATGCTTTGTGGTTCATGTTTCCAGTGTTTATCAGCTACTTCAATATTATAATGTTTACACAATCCCCAGTGCAACAGTTTTGCCACATTATTATGCCCTTCAGTATATAGTCTTTCTGCCTTTAGTTTGTCACAACCAGCAACCGATATGCTTCTGCAGAACTGAGCAGGGAAGTCATCTTTGATTTTTTCTCCTCATGTTTCAAAACTTTCACTATGTTTGGGTCTTGTGAAGTCAGCAGATATGTATGCAGTCCCATGATTGCAGATCTATACATGTAATCAGTTTCAAGGAGGCCCATACCTTCTTCGGAATGGGGAATATATAATCTTGGTATGCACTGATTTTTATAAATTATTTGATGAGCATGAAGCACCTTTCTTGTTTTCCTGTCTAATCTATCCAACACTTTTTGGGGCCAGTCAGTCACTCCAAAATTATAAGTTAGGACAGGAAGAGCAAATTGGTTTATAGCTTGACCCTTGTTCCTAGATGTCAACACTGTTTTCAGGATTAATTCTTCTAAAATATTCCTTACTAAGTTTTCATGTTTTATAGCTGATCCTTCATCAATTCCCAAATATTTATATACTCCTTCTTGCTCAAGTTCTTTTATAGGTTCATAGGAGTGTACTAGGCTAATGGCCCTGGAGCCTTTACAAGCGTAACACATAGGATTACCCTGGCATTGTGCCACCCAACCTTAGTTCCCAGTGCCTTTGTCAAGTAGAGCCACTGGAGTGATCCTCGAGGTGAAGTTTCTATTTCCCATCCACTCATCAAGATTTCTCTTGAAGAGGGTCAGTGAGGTGCTCTGTTTGACATGTATGGAAAGTCTGTTCCATTGCATGGGCAGTCTCTGGGTTATGAACCTGTCCCTCCAGCGTGTTCTGTTGATTGTGGTAATGAGGTAGAGGTCTCTGGAGCATGTGGTGCAGAGGGATTGGGATTTCTTTAGATGTAGCATTTCTAACAGAGCTGGGTCAGACATGACTTTGTAAGTCAAGCAGAGATCACCTCTAAGTATGTGATATGAGACAGAGAATAGTTGGAGTTTTTTGAGTCTGTCCATATAGGACAAGTGTTTAAGGCATAGGATCCTCTTTGTGAGGTACTTTTGTGGCCTCTCCAGTTGTTGCAGGTGCCTAGTGAAGTACATGCCAAATAGGGCATTGTACTCGATGATTGGCCTAATGAGGGAAGAGTAGAGAGAGACAATGACCTCTTTCTTCCTGGATACAAAACCCTTAGTAATGAGATGTGCCACATAGAAGGACTTTCTGACCACAGTGGCAATGTGGTGGTCAAAAGAGAGGTTGCTGTCAACCTGTGTTCCCAGATCTCTTATAACGCCTTCTGTGTTTAGTGAACTACCATCGATGTGGTAATTGATGGGAACCGGGTTTTTCCCAAAGGAGATGACGACACATTTCTTGGCATTGAGCTTAAGGCCATAGTTCTGACACCAGTCATTGGTCTCAGTGAGGGCTTTCTGTAGGATACCAACAATCAACATCTCTTGGGGAGTTAATAATAGCTCCCAACTTGCAATCGTCTGCGAACTTTGTCAGCCAGAGTCCCTTCGTGTTGGCCTGAACTTCAGAGAAGTAGATACCAAACAGGAGAGGACCCAGGACCAAACCCTGTGCGACTCCACTCGTGACTGGTCGGCAGTCTGACTTGAAGTCAGCTACTTTCACACTGTGGGTTCTATTTGTGAGCCAGTTTGCAACCCACCTAGTGATATATGGGTTGATGCCCAGCTTAGTGAGTTTTCCTATGATTCCTGAGTGGGGAGTGGTATCAAAGGCCTTGGCTAGATCAAGGGGGTCTATATCACTTCGACGAAACGGCAGAAGTTCGAACACCATATGTTCGAACTTCTAACCTCGAAGTGCAAAACCATCGAAGGCTTAGAACAGCGATTTTTTCCCCAGGGGAAAAAAATTGCTGTTCCAAGAAACACACACACAACACAAGCATACAAAAAAAAAACAGCAATCCACACTCATACACTTAAAATCCTACATCTAACCCTACACTAAACTGTACATACACTGCTATCTATCCACTTACCTTAACCCAAACCCTAACCCTAAGATCCGTCACTATCGCACACTCAACTGGCCCCCGCCCTAACCCTAACTCACCTATCCTGCCCTAACCCTAAAGTCTGTCACTATCGCACACCCACCTCACTCGCACCCTAACCCTAACTCACCTAACCTATGCCCTAAAACTAACGTCCACACATTCGTACACTTACCTGAACCTGACCCATAACTTTCCACCACAGTGCTGAAAATCGTGAAGCCACAGAAACGGCCCACCGAATACTTTCCCTGGGAAAGAATTTGGTGATGTTCTTCGTGTTCACTGTTGCAGTCATTACATTTGGGTAATCCTGCTGGCAGGTTGCACTCAGCCGGCCTGAATTCCAAAGTCTTGGGTTCTTCGTCGGCTGCTGTTGCTCCTTCCCTGACGTCAGGTCATCAGGGGTATAAAAGAAGCAGCCGACACCATTTTCTTTAGTCTTTCTTGCTGCATGGTGCCCGAAGCAGAAGCAGTTCGCAAGTGCCGGTTGGCCAACTCCTGAGATTTTCGTGTTAGATTTTCAGATCTGAAGTCTTCAATAAAGCTAAGTACCCCCTTGGGGAAACTTTTTTCTTGCTCCAGACCGATGTCAGAAAAAGTTAATAATTGTATTTCTTGTGGGAAGCAAATACCTCATAAGGATTTTCATTCTTACTGTATTCCTTGCCTAGGCCCTGATCATAAAGTTTCTAGTTGTTGGTTTTGTGCTAGATTTAACCAACGCACTATTAAGCGTCGGTATGATTTTGCTTTAAACTATTTTGGACGCCAGTTTAATTATCCAGAAATGTCATTGGATAGCCATCCGACTACTGGAGTTCACAAGAAATGCAAAGAAAAGGAAAGAGATAGACAACCGAGGCCCAAAATCCACGACAAAGCTTCTCCTAAGCCAGCCGCCGGTTCGCCGGTCCTCAGTGAGGCGCTTTCGCAGCCCCTGACGCCCGCTACTTTAGAATCGCAGGCTGCTACCAACTCCCACATGGAGTCGGCCATGCCGCTGGAAACTCAAGGTATTGGAGCCCTGGATATTATTCATTCAGATGGGTCCGGAGCCGCTGAGCAGGCACCGGCTTCTGAGGGTGTATTCAGACCTAAACATTTTTACATCAAACCAACTTCAGCTTCAAAGGCAAAGACTAAAGCACCTTCCAAAGCAAAGAAACAAACTCAAGAGCCACGTGGTCAGTCCTCTATGCCCAAAAAACAGATGCACAAAATGGCCGAAGACTTGATTACCTTGATCAGGGGTTCCCATCCCCCTCCTGATAAGAGGCCTAGGCAAGAGACTGACTATGAATCTTCAGATCAGGTTTCCATTTCTTCTGATTCCTCTTCTGATCAGGAATATTCTCTTCCCCCCATGAGGATTCTGATGCTGAAGAATCTATACCTTCAGCTTCTCCTCCAGAGGACTATTCTTTTGGGGAAACCTTACATACCATGAGGGAGCATTTCCACTGGGAGAGCCAAGATTTTTCAGAATATAAAAAGAGGCTCAGGGATTTCCTTTTATTACCTCAACACAAGCCACTAGCCATCCCACCTGTGTTAGATGTGTTTTTGGAGTCTAGTCTTACCCCTGACTCCTTACCTCCAGCTCCTGTTAAGCCTGACAGATATTACAGGGTTCCTGACTCTCATAAATTCCTTTTTAAAAACCCTGCTGCAGACCCAAAAATTATTTCTCAGGGTCCCAAAGGAGTTAAGGCTTCCACTGCAAAAAACCCTACCCCTTCTGACAGAGATTCTAGGGCACTGGATAGATGGGGAAAAAGGTTTACACATCTGCTACCCTGGCTATAAGGGCCTTAAACTGTCAGTTTCATATGCTCAAATAGCAGCAGCATGTCATGGCATTGCTTAAACAGAAAATTTTGTTAAACTCTGAATGTGCAGAAAACAAGGAAATGCAGGATTTATTGCATGCAGCTGAACAAGTTGGAAAGCATACTTTGCAATGTGGTTTTGATTCTTTAGAGGCCTCCTGCAGGGCCGCAGACACAGGTTCTGCAATTAGGAGGCATTCTTGGTTAAAGGAACAAAATTTGCCTGATCATGTTAAAGTTAAATTATTAGATGCATCTTTACAGCATGATACTTTGTTTGGTGTTAAGGCAGAAGAGGTGTTAAAGAAAATGGAGGACAAAGCTAAATCTATGCAAACGGTCAAAGATATTTTACAAGTACAGCCACCTAGGTTTAGTAAACACTGGCCAACAAAGAATTGGTCCTTTCCTGTGTCAGACAGACCTCAAAGGGGCAGATCCAGATGCCCTAGAGGCAGATCCCAGGTGCAAGGTTCATACCGCCCAAAGCAATGGGGGGCTTCTACCTCCAAAGCTGGAGAAGACAAATCACAACCATACAGGAAACAGTCCCAATGACTTCCCCCTGCCTGCACCAAGCACTTATCTCCTGGCAGCACCCTTAGGGGAAAAATTAGCACTTTTTTCTCAAAATTGGCACATTAAACCGAGGACAAGTGGGTCCTAAATATCATGTCACAAGGCTACAAGTTCCATTTCCATACCCTGCCAAAGGCAAACGGCTGGCCAGATCTGCCAAAAAATCAATGGGCAGAGGCACAAAATCAAGTTTCATCCCTCATGGACATGGGAGCCATTCAACAAGTACCAGAACAAGAGCAGGGACAAGGATTTTACTCAAGACTGTTCTTGGTACCCAGAAAGGACAAGACCTGGAGGCCAGTACTGGACCTATCTATTTTGAACACATTCCTGGATATACCAAAATTCAAGATGTTGACTTTGCAGCAGCTTCTGCCCATGCTGGGCAAGAATGCTTGGCTTGTAACTTTAGACCTAAAAGAGGCATACCTGCATGTCCCAATCAGACAAATATGCAGAAGATACCTCAGATTCAAGGCTGGCTCAATGCATTACCAATTCTGTGCACTGCCCTTTGGCTTATCTACTGCGCCCAGGGTCTTTACGCAGTGCCTGGCACCAGTAATTGCATTCTGCAGACAAAGAGGAATACAAATATATCCTTACTTGGACGACTGTCTAATTCAAGCAGAGAACAAGGACATTCTTCTACAGCATCTGGCATTTGTGAAAAGACTTCTATAATGCCTAGGGTACACAGTCAACGAAAAGAAATCAAAACTAGTACCCTCTCAAGAGATAATATTCCTGGGTGCAAGCTTAAATACAACTGCCCAGATGGCTTATCTCACGCCAGACAAACAAAGGCAACTGACTACCTATTTCAAAATGTTGCCAACAAAGGCCCAGTTATCTGCAAGAAAAATTCTGCAAGCTTTGGGCTTCATGGCATCCTGCATCCTACTAATTCCATATGCAAGACTGCATATGGGGAAACTTCAATGGTACCTAAAAAGAGTTTGGACTCAACATTGCCACAGCCTGGAAACTGATTACTCTCATTCCCTACCTGCAACAGGAGTTTTGATGGTGGGCAAAGGCTTGTCACCAAAACAAGGGACAGCCATTCACATTACCCCCAGCCAGGCAGAAACTAACAACGGATGGATCAGATTATGCCTGGGGGGCCCACATGGCAGGAAGATGCATTCAGGGCACATGGACCTCAAACCAAATGCATCTACATATCAATCAAAAAGAGATGCTAGCAGTTCAAAATGCCCTGACAGCCTTCAAGGACCTACTTCATCCAGGACAACTACTGATAAAGACAGACAACACCACGGTCATGTGGTATATAAACAAGCAGGGGGGGGGCACACATTCTTACCCCCTTTACAGACTAGCCATGACTTTGTGGGACACAGCATTGACTTACCAAGTACATTTGCAGGCACAATTCCTGCCAGGAAGGAAAAATACTCTGGTAGACGAACTAAGCAGAAACCTCATGGATCCCCATGAGTTGCACCTGGATCCACAAGTCTTCAACATGATAACAAAGAAATGGGGATGCCCGGACATAGATCTATTTACCTCCCCTCACAACTACCATCTAAAAAGATTCTGCACAAGGATTTATCACAGACAAGCAAGGAAAATGGACGCCCTATCTTTCAGCTGGAAAAACCTATCAGTATATGCATTTCCCCCTCTGCCTCTCCTCCCCAAGGTACTCCTAAAGGTCAGAAAGGAGAAGCCAAAGATGATACTGATTGCCCCAGACTAGCCCCCACCACTACTGGTATCCAATACTAAGGAGCTTGTCTCAATGACCAGCTTGGACCTTACCTCAAATACCTCATCTACTGTCCCAGCAAAACAGTCAGATCCTACACAGCCAACTCAGAACTTTAAACCTGACAGCATGGTGAGTAATGCAGTCATACAAAACACACCTCTCAGTAAAGCTGTGATGGATGTCATTTTGGAAGCCAGAAGGCCTAGTACTAGAAAATCTTATGCTGGAAAATGGAAGAGATTCTGTGCTTGGAACCAGGCACAAGGAACTGATACAGCTGTGTCAAATATTCCTCAGATTTTGCAATACTTAACTGAAATACTGGACAAAGGCCTATCTTTCTCATCTATTAAAATTCATGCCTCTGCCATTTCGGCTCATTACAATGTAGAGCCACCAATCTTTTCTCATCCCTTATTAAAGCAGTACCTCAGAGGAGCCAAAAATTTAAGGCAACCAAGGAGATCACCAATGCCTGCATGGGACCTCAGCTATGTCTTGGAAGAACTCACCCTGCCTCCTTTCGAGCCAGCTGCTACTGCTGATATAAAGATTTTATCTTGGAAAACAGCTCTGCTCCTAGCAATAACTTCTGCAAGATGAGATTCAGAGCTACAGGCACTCATGGCTGTTGAACATTTTATCATTTTTTATCCAGACAGGGACTCTCTGAGGACAAACCCAACATTTATGCCTAAGGTGGTGTCCAGTGTGGCTCTCAACCAAACTGTTCACCTGCCAACCTTTTATCCAAATCCACAGAACAAGGGGGGAGAGAATTCTGCATTCTTTGGACGTACACAGACAGCTTAGATTCTACTTGGACAGAACCAAGGTTTTCAGAACGACAGAACAATTACTAGTGACATATGCTGCAGGATCACAAGGAAAGGTTATCTCAAAGCAGACTTTTTCAAAGTGGATAGACCACTGCATTCATTTCTGCTATGTACACCATGGCAAGCCAGTACCTAAGGGCATTAGGCTACACTCAACCAGAGCTGCAGCCACTTCAGCAGCCTTTCTCAGGGGAGTACCTACCAAGGACATTTTAGAGGCTGCTCCTTGGAGTTCAGTGCACACCTTTACAAAGCACTATCATCTGACACTCTACTCTAAATCCAGGGCAGGCTTTGACACTGCAGTTCTGCAGGGCCTCATAGCCGCTCCTAATGCTGTTTAGCTCCAGCCTCTCAACCTTAGCTTTG
Source organism: Protopterus annectens (assembly GCF_019279795.1). NCBI lineage: Eukaryota > Metazoa > Chordata > Ceratodontiformes > Protopteridae > Protopterus > Protopterus annectens. The sequence goes on from NC_056736.1 coordinate 453,710,711, forward strand.
GGACTCTACCCAAATGTAATGACTGCAACAGTGAAAAACGAAGAACATAGTACAGTTGTGTACACCTACCATAAATGTAGATGTTCGAGTGTATTCACTGTTGCAGTCCAGGTTACCCACCTACCACCCCACTTCTCTTCTGATGGAACCTATCTTTCCTTCTCTGATTTATACAACCTATATGGTGTATTTGCTTGTAGATGAAGGTAAATTTTATATTGGTGCATGTAATTATACATATATAAATTTTGGCTACCCTTTTGGGGGCACCTGACATCTGGGGCAAGAAAAACTAAAGAAAATGGCGTTGGCTGCTTTTTTTATACCCCTGACGACCTGACATCAGGGAAGGGGCGACAGCAGCTGACACAGGACCCAAGACTTTGGAATTCAGGCCAGCTGAGGGCAACTTGCCAGCAGGATTACCCAAATGTAATGACTGCAACAGTGAATACACTCGAACATCTACATTTATGGTAACTGTACACAACTGTACTTTCTGCGGCTTCGCGGTAATCAGTTTTCGAGCTTCACAGTTCGAACATATGGTGTTCGAACTGCTGAAGTTTCAACTAACTGATAGGAACCCGATCAAGGTAGGCTGTAGGAACAACCTTGCATTCATCAAAGAAGTCAACCAGGTTGAGCAGGCATGATCTACCCTTCACAAAACCAAACTGTGCGGGATCCAGAGTTTGGAGATTCCCTATGTCCTTGTTTATTAGGTCCATGATGATGCATTCCATAGCTTTGCATATCGGACTCATCAGGCTAATGGGGCGATAGTTCCCAGGGTCTGTAATCGCTCCTCCTTTGTGGAGAGGGATGACTGTAGCAGTGCACCATTCGGTAGGGACAAAGCCTAAGGTGAGGCTGTGGTTGAACAGGGCACACAGGTGAGGTGCCAGTTCACTCTGTAGTTCATGTAGAACACAGCCAGGGATATTGTCAGGTCCCATAGAAGCTGTATTCTTGGCCTTGGACAGTGCTGTTTTAACCTGTGCAGCAGTAATACTGGGTGCCTGGCAATCTACTGGTATTGTGATTGGTCTTTTGTGGGGGGTAAGGTTGGCACTGAATCTGTCGGCCAGTATATTGGCAATATCTGTTCACTTGGTATAGGAGGTACCATTGTGCAGTAGCTCAGAGCAAATCTGGGTATTACCGTGGAGATTCTTTACATAACTGTAGAAGGCCTTGTGTTGTCTTTACTATCTGCTGCAATCCTGTTTTCATAGCTAGCATTAGAGGATTTGATGAGGGATCTCAACTTTTTGTTGAGGCTAATAAGAGAGTTTTTTCAGTCTTAGGACGTCACCTTATTCCACATATCAGTTTCTTCCTTCTGTTGTAGAATTTGTTTATGGCAGTGGACCACCAGATTGGCTTCTTTTTTTGGAGGAGAGTGTCTTGGTTCTATTGGGTATGGCGAGATCCTTGCATTTGTGTACTTGTTTGTACAGTGCATTGGTGTAAGATTCAGCGGTCATGCAACTATTCTCCATTTGCATGGGTGCCGTGAAGTTAACCACCTCTGTTTTTAGGAGCCCAAAGTTAGCTTTGGAGAAGTTTTTCATGGTGGTTACCTTTGCAGGGGGGTGGGGGGTGGATGGGATGTGCATTTCAAAGGTGATTAGTTTCTGGTCGCATCTAATCAGGGAGGAGTTGACTATTGGTGTAGAGCAATGGTCACCCATGTTAGTAATGACCAGTTCAAGGATGTTGCTACCTCTAGTGGGGGTAAGAACGAGCTGGTTTAGGGCATTGGAATTAATGAATTCCAGGAAACGTTGGGCAAGTGTATTGGTACATGAGTAGTTTTCCCAGTTAATGGAGGGGTAGTTGAAGTCACCCAGTATGAGAGTGTTAGGTTGGACCCTAATATTCTCAAGGGTGCTTAGTAATGTGGAGTGTGAGTCTTGGGACATGATTGGGGACCTATAGCAGGCTACGACCTGAATCACTGTTTTACCCAGTGTTGGCTGCACCTGAAGTATCTCTGATGTGTTATGTTGGGCTACCAGTCTGGAGGTGTGCTCATCTTTTATGAATATGGAAACACCACCGCCTTTGGAGCTTCGGTTCAAGTTCTGGGGTCAAAAGGTGTGGAATGAGTTATAGCCTGGTTGTGCAGGGGTGCTTTCTGCTGCTTTAAACCAGGTCTCTGTTACAGCACAAATGTCGATGTTCTCCATTTTAAGGAGTGCTTTGAGCGAGTGCATTTTGAGATATATCCCATTCTTGTCCAAAATGATGTTTTCTTGGTGATGCAGCTTTCCTGCTTTAAAGATTGCTTTTGCATATGTATCAAGACCAAATGACATTCTTATATCATCTGAAATTTTTTTGACTACTTGCAGTTGTGCTTTCAGTTCCTCATCTGATGAGCTGTACAGTTTTAAATCATCTACAAAGAGATGAGAAGTCTTTACACTTTTTCTGCTTTCTAGGAGCCAAATTGTAGCCATGACCTAATCTGTTAAGCAGACAGCTTAATGGGTTAAGGGCAAGGCAGAATAGCAGCGGTGATAGAGAGACACCCTGGAATTTTCCCCTTTGAATTTTTATCCCTGGAACAGTAATTTGTCCTTTATCATGGTTTAACTGCGAAGTGGTTTGCCACTGTTTCATGGTCGCTGTGATGTAGTTTATCTGTGTGGGGTATATCTTATACATTTTAAGTACTCTTTTATCCATGAATGTGGGATACTGTCAAATGCTTTTTCGTAGTCTGTCCATGCCATACTTAGATTCTTCCCCTTTTACAGTACTCCACTATGACTTTAATTAACAACAAATGGTCTTTTGTTCCATATGACTTTCTTTTATTATCCTTTTGTTTTATTGCCATAATTGAGTTTTTTTCTAAATGACTATAAACTCTGTCAGCATCAGTTCCGGTGTATAGTTTATAAGTAATCAGAAGGCAAGTTATTGGTCTATAGTTTTTAGAGCAGCTTGCAGATTCGCTGTTAAGTAGGAGCATTGTTTTTCCTGTTGTTAGCCAGACTGGTGTCTGTTTGGGATGCATATAGAAGAAGTTATGTGCTTACCATAATGTTCCATGTTTGTAGTCCATCTCGCCTATATTCTTGCTGGATGGGTTCGGAGCCAATATTCGGCTCCGACTCGGCCGATACTAAAGCCTGAGAGCTTTTACTGGCTCGAGGTTAGCCCCTATCCCATGGTGCCTCACGGCAATTCCCCAGATCTAGTTTGCAAGAAAGTAATAAATACCTATCAGATAATAATAATAAGAAAGAAGCTGTATAAATACAGCAAAGGATTAGAAACATAATCCATTCCAGGTGGACAATAAAGAGCAAAGTTAGGCAGCCCCAAAAAGAGGTCCACTAGATCCCCCAGAAACAGGAAGAGGGTTGGAGGGAGTGACACAAGAATACAGGCAAGATGGACTATAAACATGGAACGTTATGGTAAGTACATAACTTCTTTATGTTATGTAGTCCTATCTTGCCGTAATTCTTGCTGGATGGGACAGCATTCCTAGCACCTTTATAACGGGTGGCTCAAGCGAAGACACTCTTCAACACACTGGACCCAAAGGATGACCTGTCCCGGGAGGCCAAATCCAATTTGTAGTGAGTGACAAATGTATGTGGTCTTGCCCAAGTAGCTGCTGCACAAATAGTATCAATTGGGAGCCTAGATCTAAAGGCACATGAAGTAGCTACAGCCCTAGTAGAGTGACCTTTAGCTTTTAATGGTAATTGTCTACCAGCTTGTTGATAAGCAAAGGATATGCAATCCTAAAGCCATTTTGAAAGAGTAATTTTTGAAACAGGTAAGCCTTTCCTTTTGTCAGAAAAGGAAACCAAAAGTTGATCAGATTTCCTGAATTCTTTGGTCCTGTGTATATATAATTTGAGTATCCTGTGGACATCTAGCTGGTGAAGTCTATACTCTGATTTATTAGAGTGGTTTGGAAAACATACAGGTAGCTCAATGGTAGTATTCAGGTTGTGTTCCGAGCATACCTTAGGAAGAAAGGAAGGGTTTGTCCTGAGAGAGACTCTATCCTTGTGAAAGATAATGTAAGGAGGTTGAATAGTTAGGGCTTGAAGTTCCGAGACTCTCCTAGCCAATGTTATAGCTACCAAGAACAAGGTTTTCCATGATAACAATTTTAAGTCTGACGACGAGGATAGTTCAAAGAGTGCAGACATCAGAGATGAGAGGACTAAATTTAACTCCCAAGGTTCTAATGGTTGTTTTATTGGGGGCCTAAGAAGAAGAACTCCTTTCAAGAAGGTTTTACAGAGGGAGTGTTGCATGATTGGATTTCCCATGAAACCGAAATGGAAATTGGAAATGGCAGCTAACTGAACTGTAACTGTAGTGGCTGCCACTCCTTCATGAAAATTTGTTGTAAGGAAGGATAAAATGGATTCTAAAGGAGCTGTACATGGATCTAAGCCCTGATTCATAGCCCAAAGGGAAAACCTTTTCCATTTGCAAGAATATAGTTTCTGAGTGGAAGGTTTATGGGATGAAATTAGGATGTGTTTGACCGCTGAGGATAAGGGAATGCACCTGGCTGTACGTGGAATTGGAGCAGCCATGCTGTCAATCTGAGGGTGTGGATGGAGGGGTGGAACTGTCCCAATTGATGAATCAGGAGATCTAGAGATGGGTCCAGAATCCATGGTTCCTCCAAAAGGTAGGGCCACAGGAAAGAAAACCAAACTTGTCGGAGCAATGAGGATCAAGGAACTCCTCAACTGTCTTGCCTTCTGTATTACTTTGGGTATGAGTGGAAAGGGAGGAAAGGCATAGAGAAGTCCCAGAGGCCAATCGTGAACTAGAGCATCCCTGGGTGACATCCCCGGATGGGGAATGAGGGCAAAGTAGCTGCTGGATTTGGTGTTCAGGTGAGTGGCAAACAGATCGCAGCAAGGCTGGCCCCATTTGTGAAAAATCTCTTTCGCAACCATTGGATTCAGGGACAAGTCGTGAGGCATCAGAATTGCTTGGCTGAGTTTGTCCGCTATTACTTTGGATTTCCCAGGGATATGCATTGCTATCAGGAAGCATTGAGTATCCATCGCCCATTTCCAAACTCTTAAGGCCTCTCTGCAAAGCGGGTAAGACTTGGTTCCCCCTTGTTTGTTTATGTACCACACGACAGACATGTTGTCTGACTGAATCGCAATCGTTCCATTGGGAAGGGAGCTGTGAAGTGCTTGCAATGCATATAGCTCCGCTCTCATCTCCAGAACATTGATGTGCAAGTGGTTTTCGTGGTTTTGCCAAGTACCTTGGACTGTCTTTCCCAGATAATGCCCCCTATCTGGGAAGCGTCCGTGGTCAAAACTTCTTTCTCTTGAAGAGGAACAAGTGGACAACCTATGACAAGTTGATTCGTGTGTAACCACCATGTCAGATCCCTTTTGCATGCGTTTGTTATTAATATCTGGTGAGACAATGGAAGGTCTTGCATTGACCATTGTGCAAACAGCATCCATTGGTGAATCCTCATATGTAGGTGAGCAAGAGGAACTAATAAGATGGCGGAAGCCATAGTCCCTAGGACTTGAAGGACTACTCTGGCCTGGACTCTTTGTTTGTTTAATAATGATCTGATCTGACTGCGTAGAGATTCCACTCTTTCCTGTGTTAGCTTTACTGACATGATGGATGTTCATCGTGCATACAGCTGCAGTAATCACAGATGGGTTTTCTGCTGTCAAGCGGGTCCTCGGTCGGCCGAATTCCAAAGTCTAGGTCCGGCGTCGGTTGTTGTCGCTTTCTTTCCTGATGTCAGTGAGGCAGGGGTAATAAGACACAGCCGACGCCATTTTCTTCAGTCTTTTTTGCCGCGCGGTGCCCGAAGCAGAAGCAGTTCGCAAGTGCCGGTCGGCCAGCTCTTGAATTTACGAAAAATTGGAAACCGAAGTCTTCTTTAAAGCTAAGTACTCCGTTGGGGAAACTTTTCTTGCCTCAGACCGATGTCAGAAAAAGTTAACAATTGTATTTCTTGTGGGAAGCAAATACCGCATAAGGATTTCCATTCCCTCTGCATACCTTGTTTAGGCCCAGACCACGATGTCTCGGGCTGTCGCTTTTGCGCTACTTTCAATAAACACGCTATTAAGCGTCAGGCGGAGTTCGCCCAACACTTTTTTGGTAAAGCCTTTGATTATAAAATGTCGTCGGAGACTCCGACTACCGTTTTGTCCAAAAAACGCAAGGACAAGGACCGACATGCGAGGTCCGCGGTCTCCACCGACACCACACCAAAACCGGCTACACGTGGTCCGGTTCTCAGCGAGACGCCTATGCAGTCTGTGACAACCGACAACACTTCTTTGGCGGTGTCTTCTGTAACCGAGACCGCAGGTACCTCGGCCCATACCCAGACTACAACCACCAAAGCCACTGTGAGCGTTGAGCCTCCTAATGTAGGCAGGTCCACTTCCACCCATGGTGTCTTTAGACCCTCATCTTCCTTTTCCATTAAGGCCTTTACTAAGTCCAAATCAGCCAGGCATCCCAAGAGGCCTGCTGCACAGGGCCCATCTCCAGGCCCCATGCCTAAAAAGCAGATGCTTAAAATGGCTGAGGATTTAATTACTCTTATCAGGGGTTCCCAACCCCCTCCAGACAAGAGACCCAGAGTGGAGGAAGATTCTCCCTCTTCTGATCAGGGCTCCATTTTTTCAGAACATTCTGATGTAGAGGAACACTCTTACTTCCCTTTTGAGGATTCTGATGCAGAGCAGTCCATTCCTTCTGTATCTCCTCCAGAGGATTTTTCTTTTGGGGAAACCTTGCACACCTTGAGGGAACACTTCCATTGGGAAGGCCAAGACTTTTCTGATTCCAAGAAAAGACTTAGGGAGTTTCTTTTGTTACCTCAACACAGACCTCTGGCGATACCTCCTGTCTTGGACATACTTGATGATGTTTATTCGGAGGCTTGCCTTAATCCGGATTCCCTGCCTCCTGCCCCAGTCAAGCCTGATAGGTACTACAGAGTTCCTAACTCTCACCAATTTCTTTACAAGAGCCATAATGCTGACCCTGAAACCATTTCTCAAGGCCCCAAGGGAATGAAGGCCTCTACTGCTAAGAATCCACTACCTTCCAAAAGAGAGTCAAGATCCTTAGAAAGGTGGGGAAAAAAGGTATATACCTCGGCCACCCTAGCCATGAGGGCCTTAAATTGTCAGTTCCATATGCTTAAATATCAGCAGTTTCTGTTATCACAATTAAGAAATAAAATGTCTCAACCTGAACAACCAGATTTGAAGGAGTTGCAGGATATGATGCATAGTGCAGAACAAGTGGGTAAACACACCTTACAATGTGGCTATGATGCCCTAGAGGCCTCAAGTAGAGCTGCTGTTACAGGATCAGTCATTCGTAGACATGCATGGCTTAGGGAACAAATCTTGCCTGATCATGTGAAAGCTAAACTACTAGATGCTCCTTTACAAAAGGATGTGCTATTTGGTACTAATGCTGAGGAGATACTACGGAAAATGGAAGAAAAAGCCAAATCTATGCAAACTGTCAAAGCTTTTCTACAGGTTCAACCACCACGTTTTAGCAGAAATTGGCCTTCTAAAAACTGGTCCTTTCCAGCCACGGACAAGCCCCAAAGAGGTAGATACAGGCACATAAGGGGCAGAGGACAATCACAAGGATCATATAGAGGCAGACAATGGCAAACTCCAGCACCAAGAGGTGGCGAAGACAGTGCACAACAATACAGGAAACAAACCCAATGACTTCCTCCTTTCCATGCCAAGCAAGTCCCAGCTGGCAGCACCCTTGGGAGGAAAGCTGGCATTATTTACAAGAAATTGGCATATTGTCACAACAGACAAATGGATCCTGGACGTTATAAACAGAGGCTACAGATTTCATTTTCACACTCTTCCAAAAATGAGAGGCATGCCAACCCTGCCACACAATCAAAGGGCAGAGGCACAACTACAAATTTCAAAGCTCATAGACATGAAAGCTATTCAAGAGGTACCTACTCACGAACAAGGTCAAGGTTTTTATTCCAGGCTATTTCTGGTACCAAGGAAAGGAACCGACTGGAGACCCATTTTGGACTTATCCATCCTAAACACATTCTTACTCGTACCAAAATTCAAGATGCTCACATTACAGCAGCTTCTTCCCATGCTGGGCAAGGAGTTTTGGCTGGTAACATTGGACCTCAAGGAGGCATACATGCATGTCCCAATCAGACAAAGCTGCAGAAGATACCTCAGATTTCTTGCAGGTTCAGTCCTCTATCAATTCTCTGCATTGCTCTTTGGCTTATCTACTGCGCCCAGAGTATTCACGAAATGCCTGGCATCAGTAATTGCCTACTGCAGACTTCAAGGGATACAAATTTACCCTTATTTGGGCGACTGCCTGATCCAAGCGGACAGCAAGCACATACTTCTGGAACATCTGGCTTATGTAACATGGTTACTGAATTCTCTGGGATACACAGTCAACAAAGAGAAATCCAGGCTAACACCATCTCAGAAAATAACTTTCCTGGGTGCCATCTTGGACACAAACACCCAGATGGCCTATCTTACGCCAGAAAAACAGGGGCAACTAACTCAGTACTTCAGAATACTAGCAAATTGTACCAGGCTTACTGCAAGGAAAATCCTGCAGGCTCTGGGCTTCATGGCATCTTGCATTCTTTTAATCCCATGTGCAAAGTTGCATATGAGGAAACTTCAATGGTACCTAAAAAACATATGGTCTCAACACAGCCACAGTTTGGAAAGAATAATACCAATAATTCCATGTTTGCAAAAGAAATTTCTATGGTGGGCCCAAGCATGTCAAACAAACACAGGTCTCCCATTCTGCAAGCCTCAAGCAAATCAAGTCATCACAACAGACGCCTCAGATTACGCCTGGGGGGGCGCACATGACAGACAGGTGCATCCAGGGCAAATGGTCCCAAAAGGAAAAGCACCTTCACATCAATCAAAAAGAAATGCTAGCAGTGATAAATGTAATTACAGCTTTCAAGGACCTCCTGCATCCAGGACAATTATTGACAAGAACAGACAACACCACAGTAATGTGGTACATAAACAAACAAGGAGGAACACATTCATGCCCCCTGTGCAGACTAGCCATGACACTTTGGAACTTGGCTCTGGAATGGCAAATCGAACTTCAAGCACAGTACTTGCCAGGTTTGGAAAACACGCTGGCAGACAATCTAAGCAGAAATATGACAGATCCACACGAATGTAAGTTGCATCCTCAAGTGTTTACAAAGATAATCCAAGCGTGGGGAAGGCTAGACATAGATCTCTTCGCCTCCCACAGGAATCATCAATTGGAAAAGTTCTGTTCAAGGACCTTTCATCCAAAGGCCTGGAGAGTGGACGCCCTTTCATTCAGTTGGGCAGCATGGACAGTTTACGCTTTCCCACCTCTGCCTCTTCTGCCCAAGGTGCTCTTGAAAGCAAGAGCAGAAAGACCGAAGATGATACTGATTGCTCCAGACTGGCCAATACAACACTGGTACCCACTCTTGAGGAGCCTAGCACATACTCCTCCCTGGTCCCTACCTCTAATGCCTCTTCTGCTGACTCAGCACAACTACAAAACTCTTCACAGTCAGCTGAAAACAATCAATCTCGCTGCATGGAAAATTCCTTAACACCACAACAGACCCTACTCCCCAAAGAGGTGTAGGATGTCATTTTGGAGGCCAGAAGGCCATCTACTAGAAAGGCTTACTCCGCAAAATTGAAATGGTTTTGCTCTTGGAATGAGAAAAAAGGCCAGGAGCCTAGAAAACTGAATTTGCCTTAGGTGTTACAGTATCTAGCTGAGCTGCTGAACAGTGGACTTTCATTTTCCTCCATAAAAATCCATGTCTCAGCCATTTCTGCAGAATTCAACATTTATCCACCCTTATTCTCTCACCCACTCTTAAGACAGTTCCTCAGAGGGACTAAGAATATAAGACCACCAAGGAAACAACCAATGCCAGCCTGGGATCTTAATTACATTCTAGAAAAATTAACATTGCCTCCCTTTGAACCAGCTGCCTCAACAGATTTGCAATATTTGTCCTGGAAAACAGCTTTCCTTCTGGCCATTGCCTCAGCTCGTAGGGTTTCGGAACTACAAGCCCTCATGGCTGTGCAGCCCTTTCTCATCTTCCATCAGGACAGGGTTTCCCTTCGAACCAACCCGTCATTTATGCCTAAAGTGGTATCCAGGGTAGCTTTAAATCAAGCCATACACTTACCTACCTTTTACCCCAATCCTCAAAACAAAGGGGAAAGGCTGCTACACTACTTAGACATCCATAGACAGCTACGTTATTATTTGGACAGAACAAAGCCTTTCAGGAAATCAGAACAACTTTTTGTGTCCTATGCTGTAGGAGCTCAAGGGAAGCCAGTTACCAAACAGACAATTTCAAAATGGATAGGCCACTGCATACGGTTTCGTTACTCCTATCATGGAAAATCTGTCCCTACAGGCATCAGATCCCACTCCACCAGGGCCACAGCTACCTCTACAGCCTTCCTCAGAGGAGTTCCTACCAAAGATATTTTGGAGGCAGCCACTTGGAGTTCTGTGCATACCTTCACAAAACACTACCACCTGCCTTTATATTCCAAAACTAGAGCAGGCTTTGCCACTGCTGTGTTGCAGGGCATTCTGGCTCATCCCAGTTCCACCTAGTGCCTACCACCCTGTGCGTAGCTTTGGGATTCTACCCATCTGTGATTACTGCAGCTGTATGCACGATGAACATAGTACAGTTTTGTACCTACCATAAATGTAGATGTTCGAGTGCTAATACAGCTGCAGTACAGTTTTCCCTCCCTCCTTCCCCTCTTGGTAAAGGCCTAGGGCTAAACCCCTCTTCATACAACCTGATTGGGTTATCCTTCTATGGTATATTTGCTTGCAACTACTGATTTTTGATTATATTGCATTGCATGTATATAAATATAATTTATGTATTGCCTTCCTTCTGGGGGCACCTGACATCTGGGGCAAGAAAGACTGAAGAAAATGGCATCGGCTGTGTCTTATATACCCCTGCCTCACTGATGTCAGGAAAGAAAGCGACAACAACCGACGCCGGACCTAGACTTTGGAATTCGGCCGACCGAGGACCCGCCTGACGGCAGAAAACCCATCTGTGATTACTGCAGCTGTATTAGCACTCGAACATCTACATTTATGGTAGGTACAAAACTGTACTTTGTGTCTATTTCTGAGCCTAGATATACAATATGCTGCGAGGGAGATAACACTGACTTTTGCAAGTTGACAGTGATGCCTAGGCTGGTGCACAAGGATAGAGTCTCGTCCCTGGACCTTATGAGTTGATGCTTGGTGGTAGCAGTGAGGAGCCAGTCGTCTAGGTATGGAAACACCTGGAATCCTTGATGTCTCAGGTGAGCCATTACCACTGCCATGCATTTGGTAAACACTCTGGGGGCTGTAGTGAGGCCAAAGGGCAGTGTTCTGAACTGAAAATGGCTGTCTCCCAGCCGGAAGCGTAAGTGTTTCCTGGAGCACCTGTCCATTTTGATGTGGTAGTATGCATCCTGGAGATCGATTGAGCACATCCAGTTGTCTTTCCTGATAAAAGGAAATATCGACTGCAAAGTGACCATTCGGAACTTTGATTTTCTTGCATGCTTGTTGAGCCTGCTGAGATCTAGAATTCATCTCCAGTCCCCTGCCTTTTTTGTAACTAAAAAGAATCGAGAGTAAGTTACGGATCCTACTTGCTCTGCGGTGACTTCTTGGATGACTCTTTTTTGCAGCAACGAGATGACCTCTGATGTTGCACGGTCTAGTTGGATGGGTGGTACGTCTAGAAGAGACCAGTTTGTTGGGGGTTCAGAAATAAAGGGAATCAGATAACCTCTGGATATTACTGTGTGTACCCAGTGATCTTGAGTGATAGTTAGCCAGGCGCCTGGGTAAAGGAATATACGACCCCCGACTGCCTCCAGAGATGGACAGTCGGGCAACCCTTCAGGGTCGATGGGAGGGACGATCAGAGAAAGCTTCTCTGTCTCCCTGACGTTGCGGACCTCCTCTGCCGCGAGTGCGGTGTCTTCCATTATATCCTCCCCCTCTGCCCCTGGGGGAGGGTTGGCCTTGTGCCTGAGGAAAACCTTTTTGGGATTTGCGGAACCACATTTTCCCTCCTGTATTACACTTGGGATAGGGTCTGGGCAGGAGAGAGAAACAGACTCCAACAGCAGATAAGGATTTTCTTTCCTGCTCGTACCTAGTCAAAGTCTCTTTCACTTGGGGTCCAAAAAGAGATGAACCATCAAAGGGAATGTTAGTGAAGGAAGACTTGAAGGATTCCGTAAAATTACAAAGAGGTATCCATGAATGTCTCCTGAGGGATATTCCTGCTGCGGCTGCCCTGCTCGCTCCATCGGCCGCATATGTGATCAGCCTCATGGACGAGTTAGCTATGGAAGTAAGGGTGGAGAGCTGTACGAAAACCTTGTCCATAGAACCCAGAGCTACTGAACCCAGTTGGGCATCTCCTAACTCTTTCAGGAGATACCTCTGAAGATGAGTGAAATGAGTCAAGTAATTTAGCGATCTTAGTGTAAATGCCGCTGAAGAAAAGGTATGCTTCCCATACCTATCCATCGTCCTGGACTCCTTGTTAGGAGGATGGATATTAGAAGACATCTCAGATAATTCCTTCTTGGTGGCTGCTGCTACCATCATAGCATCAACTGGAACTCCCTTGCTAAGGAAAGACCTGTCCTCAGGTACTGTCATAAATTTGTTTGGCCTCCTCGGGACAGCTTCCACTGAATCTGGAGAGGTCCATGCTTTCCGCGAAATGACCCCCAAAAGTTGGTCATAAGGCAGTGTCACCCAAGAGGTGAAAGGTCGGGAGCCAAAGGCCTTAAGATACATTGATTCATCCTCAGTAGGGTTAGAAGTTTTCCAATCACCCCTCTGTCTAAGGATTTCTAAGATGTCAGAGAAGGAGACATCCTCAGAGGGAGATCTAGGGGACCCTTCTGAATCCTCTAAATCAGTGTCTGATGTGACAATATGCTGCGAGGGAGATAACACTGACTTTTGCAAGTTGACAGTGATGCCTAGGCTGGTGCACAAGGATAGAGTCTCGTCCCTGGACCTTATGAGTTGATGCTTGGTGGTAGCAGTGAGGAGCCAGTCGTCTAGGTATGGAAACACCTGGAATCCTTGATGTCTCAGGTGAGCCATTACCACTGCCATGCATTTGGTAAACACTCTGGGGGCTGTAGTGAGGCCAAAGGGCAGTGTTCTGAACTGAAAATGGCTGTCTCCCAGCCGGAAGCGTAAGTGTTTCCTGGAGCACCTGTCCATTTTGATGTGGTAGTATGCATCCTGGAGATCGATTGAGCACATCCAGTTGTCTTTCCTGATAAAGGGAAATATCGACTGCAAAGTGACCATTCGGAACTTTGATTTTCTTGCATGCTTGTTGAGCCTGCTGAGATCTAGAATTCATCTCCAGTCCCCTGCCTTTTTTGTAACTAAAAAGAATCGAGAGTAAGTTACGGATCCTACTTGCTCTGCGGTGACTTCTTGGATGACTCTTTTTTGCAGCAACGAGATGACCTCTGATGTTGCACGGTCTAGTGGGATGGGTGAATGCGTCTAGAAGAGACCAGTTTGTTGGGGGTTCAGAAATAAAGGGAATCAGATAACCTCTGGATATTACTGTGTGTACCCAGTGATCTTGAGTGATAGTTAGCCAGGCGCCTGGGTAAAGGAATATACGACCCCCGACTGCCTCCAGAGATGGACAGTCGGGCAACCCTTCAGGGTCGATGGGAGGGACGATCAGAGAAAGCTTCTCTGTCTCCCTGACGTTGCGGACCTCCTCTGCCGCGAGTGCGGTGTCTTCCATTATATCCTCCCCCTCTGCCCCTGGGGGAGGGTTGGCCTTGTGCCTGAGGAAAACCTTTTTGGGATTTGCGGAACCACATTTTCCCTCCTGTATTACACTTGGGATAGGGTCTGGGCAGGAGAGAGAAACAGACTCCAACAGCAGATAAGGATTTTCTTTCCTGCTCGTACCTAGTCAAAGTCTCTTTCACTTGGGGTCCAAAAAGAGATGAACCATCAAAGGGAATGTTAGTGAAGGAAGACTTGAAGGATTCCGTAAAATTACAAAGACGTATCCATGAATGTCTCCTGAGGGATATTCCTGCTGCGGCTGCCCTGCTCGCTCCATCGGCCGCATATGTGATCAGCCTCATGGACGAGTTAGCTATGGAAGTAAGGGTGGAGAGCTGTACGGAAACCTTGTCCATAAAACCCAGAGCTACTGAACCCTGTTGGGCATCTCCTAACTCTTTCAGGAGATACCTCTGAAGATGAGTGAAATGAGTCAAGTAATTTAGCGATCTTAGTGTAAATGCCGCTGAAGAAAAGGTATGCTTCCCATACCTATCCATCGTCCTGGACTCCTTGTTAGGAGGATGGATATTAGAAGACATCTCAGATAATTCCTTCTTGGTGGCTGCTGCTACCATCATAGCATCAACTGGAACTCCCTTGCTAAGGAAAGACCTGTCCTCAGGTGCTGTCATAAATTTGTTTGGCCTCCTCGGGACAGCTTCCACTGAATCTGGAGAGGTCCATGCTTTCTGCGAAATGACCCCCAAAAGTTGGTCATAAGGCAGTGTCACCCAAGAGGTGGAAGGTCGGGAGCCAAAGGCCTTAAGATACATTGATTCATCCTCAGTAGGGTTAGAAGTTTTCCAATCACCCTTCTGTCTAAGGATTTCTAAGATGTCAGAGAAGGAGACATCCTCAGAGGGAGATCTAGGGGACCCTTCTGAATCCTCTAAATCAGTGTCTGATGTGACAGACTCGGGGGAGTCGACATGTTTCCTCTTACATAACCTCTTCCAAGAGAGCTCTCCAGTGAGATAATCTGGGGAGGTCTCAGAAGATGGGGTGCCTACAATGGGGGCTACATGGGCCTCTGGTTCTTTACTCTGTGGGGGTGGCAGGGGGGAAGAGGTTGCTGCCTGCTGCTGGTGGCTCACAGGTTCCAAAGGAATGGCTTTGGCAGAGGATAAAGCCTTCTCTATAGCTTTGAAAGCCTCCCCCACCCCCCGCTCCGAAGAAGACCTCCGCTCCAAGGGGGTGGATGGTAGACTCCTAGCAAGAGGGAACGGCTCCGAAGTAGAAGTGGGAGCCGAGCTGAGTCGAGTCGAGGCTCCGAGAGGGAGGGTGGGTTCCGAATAGAACCCAGGGTGACTGTCCCCCTCCGAGTCGACACAAGAGCATCAGCTCCCAGAACCCTTGGCTCCAGACTGAGCCATCGAGGATAGAGTAATTGGCTCCGAGGAAACAGGCTGAATCCCCGGAGCTGAAGGGTCGAAGACAGAAGAACCTGACGTAATAGGCTCCGAGAGCGAAATAGTCGGAGGAGGAATAGTGATCGGTACGGAGGACTGCTTCGAGACCTTTGGGTCTGGAGGGGTCAATTTTCTAGCCAGAGCTGGATCCAAAAGCAACCTCTTCACCACCCTCTCAATGTCCTCATCTGATAGGGTCCTGGAGGATCTGGTGGAGACTGAAGGAGACCTCCTTCTCTCCAAAATAGGAGATCTCAAATTAGGAGATACAGTCTCGATGTCGGGCAAAATCTTCGGTACCGAAGACTGTCTCAGAACCGATGGAATGGACTGCACCGAAGATGAAGCAGAGTTGGAACAGGAACTCCTTGGTTCTGATGCTTTAGACTTTTTGGTCGGGGCCGATGATTTTCTCTTTGAAGATTTTGGAGCTACCTAACCAAGTTCCAGCTGTTCCTGGAAGGAACTGGTCATGAGACTCCTGTCAATAAGTTTTCTCTTCCTTTCGTTCAACACTCTTGTACTAAAAGCGTGACAGAAGGTGCAGGGTTCCTGTAAATGGGCTTCGCCCAGACAATATACGGAACTGATGTGGCTGTCTGTAAGAGACATTTTCTGTGCACACCTGTCGCATTTTTTGAAGCCCGAAGGGCGATGATCCTTGTTTTTATCTTTAGACATTGTTAAACACTAAAATAAAAGTGTAAGGAATAAGATATGTTTTTTTTTTTTTTTTTTATAACAGTCTCACACACACATACGCACAGGGAGGAAAGGCCCTCTAACTAAAACGGGCACTATGGCCCTCTAATTTAAACGGGCCATACAGTCCTAAGGGGGGAATAGGGGTTAAAAACTTTCAAAATAGTCGACAATACAGAAGAAACTATTAAGATATATATAAGATAGAAAAAGGAGGTAGAAAAGGACTAAATAAGTAAAAAAAATCGTTTTACTTAGCCAACGAGCCAGTAAGACACAACTTTGAAGCTTTTGCAGCAAACGAGATCTGGGGAATTGCCATGAGGCACCATGGGATAGGGGCTAGCATCGAGCCAGTAAAAGCTCTCGAGCTTTAGTATCGGCCGAGTCGGAGTTGAATATCGGTACCGAAGCCATCCAGCAAGAATTACGGCGAGATAGGACTACATAACATCAAATAGTTTATACTCATGGCTAAATCTTCATGCAGAGATGCTAACTTTTAGCCAGAAGTTAGGTGCTGCATCTGGGCCTGGGGTTTCCAATTAGAGGCTTTTCTTAACTTTGTTTCAATGTCTCTGTTACTTCATTCCATTTCATATCCTGTACATTTGGACTTCTTATTCTTTCTTTTACTTCTATCAATTTAGCATCTTTGTTTTGCTCCACAGGATCTTCATAGATATTTTTCCAAAATATATCTATTTCTTTTTTGTTTTGGTGGTCTTTCAGTTCCTTTTACTTTGT
The DNA here is from genome assembly GCF_019279795.1 of Protopterus annectens. NCBI lineage: Eukaryota > Metazoa > Chordata > Ceratodontiformes > Protopteridae > Protopterus > Protopterus annectens. The sequence continues at coordinate 453,727,537 of NC_056736.1, forward strand.
TTGCCAATTCTCTATAAAACTTTTTTGGGTCATCGATAAATTGCTTATTTTGTACTTTTCCTTTATATTTATCTACGTATCTTCTAAGTTTTTCTGCCTGTGCTGATATTTTTAGTTTATTTTAATGTTGTTTGTCTTTCGGCTTTTCCCGGTTAGGGGTCACCACAGCGGAACTCCGGTTTGCTAATGATTGGCAGTAGATTTTCACAAACGCTGAGGTGCCAGCTCAACATCCAACCTTCAACGAAGGCACGCCCATTTATGCATGTCTTTTGAACGCCACCTGACCACGGGGAGGACATGCAGACTCCACATACAAGGCACTCCTTGCACTCCAGCTGAGAATCGAACGGGAGAACCTCTTGCTGTGAGGCAACAATGCTACCGCTGCACCACTGTGGCTATTTTTAGTTTATTTTAATAAATAAATAAATTATTATTATTATTTGCAATAGTGCATGATAGTATGGCAGCTCTAAGACTGATCCAGTTATCTTTCAATTCCACCTTGTGGCAGCTGCTGGGTAAGTAGATTTGTTTTTATATCTCACTAAAATCCTTTACCCTTGATTCATACTTAGCCTCATGTTCAGACCTCTGCAAAGACTAATCACTATAGGGTGTGAACAATTTATTAGCTGTGGCACTGTATGTCAGTGGGGTGCCATCACCCTATATATTGTTTTCACATTCTTTGCAGCCTTACTGCTTGACTATACGTCAGCCTCAGTATAGGACTCAACTGAATCTCACTTGAGAGGCTTCATATTCTGCTTGGCTTACCTATCCTGTTTGAATTCATAGGACCCTACTCACATGACCATTAAACCCCTTCTCATCCCCCTACATATTCATTTGCTCCCCCTCATCACAAGGCTTAGACCCATTTGTTCCTTGTCAGGACACTGCATGTCAGGGTAAGATCCCTTCAGCCCATTTGTCCCCCCCCCCCAGGGTATTCCCTTTTATGCCAAGAGCTTATCAGCTCATTTGTTCCACCTTAGGGGTAAGAGTAAGGTGCTGGCAGTGGGCTGTCATCCACACAGGAGTATTTTTTTCCATTGTTGTTGTTCTTTTTGTTTAGTTTTAACAGTATAACTCCTTCCCCCTAGTAGCTGTGATGGTTATGATAGTTGTCCTAGAGGGCACATGCACACTTCTACACAAATTCCACTAGCCTAAATGCAGCACACTGCAATGCAGCATAGCCGTCATCTGACCCATTCTGTTGCAGGCTATGCACCTCACAATCCTGTAGGAGTCATCAGTGCAGTGCACTGGACACTGCAATTGCCTGCTCACTCATATCCTCCCCCACCAGGCTTATCCAGCATCTGCACTGTTAATAGAGCACAGTGTCTGGGTCATAGTCAGGGCTTTATTCAGCTATACATCCATTTTATTTCCCTTTCTGAGTGCAGTAGTCTTTCTAGTTATCAAATTACTACTGGTAAACACATATTCTCTTTACCATGGAAACAAAATGTGTAATGTCCTTCTGTCTCAGTTCTCTGAGCTACAGTTTTTTTCAGGCGCTGTCTTCCCTGTTGCTTTTCACCTCATATAACTGTGTCTGAGTTGCGGTGGTGGTGCTGCGGTAGCGTTGTCGCCTCATAGCAAGACGTTGTCCCGTTCGATTCTCAGCTAGAGTGTCTTCTGTGTGGAGGCATACGTGAATGGAGCGTGCCTTTGTTGAAGGTTGTGCATCAGGGCTGGTAACCCGGTACGTAAAAATCCCCTACCAATCATTAGAGGACCGGAGTTCCGCTGTGGCGACCCCTAACCGGGAAAAGCCAAAAGACACAAATAAACATAACTGTGTCTGAGTTACTATGCTTCCTTCCATTTATTTACCCTTTTCCTATCTATTCTCCATCCCTCTTTTTTGTAGCTTTACATATACTCTGAACCTAATATAGTCTTTCTCTTGTGATCTTCCTCTAAACTTATCACTTTTGGACCATGTAGGCTGTAACTTTTTCATTTTACATATTTGATAGCTAGTTAAACCCACCAGACAAAGCTGTCTTTTTCCAAAGGTGACCTTGTGGTACTGTCAGGGTAAGTGACTTGCAAAGAGCCACACTACAGGCAAACAGAGACTGAAAGAGTCAACCTCAGAACTACAGGAAGTTTGTTATCAGCTCTAGCCTTAATTCTCTGCATTAAACTGTCAAGACTATTTTACCTTGCAGTTATGATTTGCTCTACTGATTTATGACTCCAGGTTATTTTTCTTGCATCTTCTGTACCTTTATCATGTATCACAATACTTGCACAGCATTTCATTATATTTTGCATGTCCTACAATACTGTTTTTTTTTTTCTTTCTTCCTCTGTTCCAGCTTCACTATCCTCTTCCCACTTCATGTTCTTTCTCATGGGTTCTCCCCGAAAACAGGGCCGGTATGAAAGAGGATCTAATAGACAGTAAAAAGATAAAATGAAATTATTTGATGAGACTGCATAGCTCAAAAGAGCATAATAGCAGACTGTTCACCAGGAAAGTTACACACAAAACAGGGTTAGCTCTTCACTTCCTTTAGCTTGGTTGCTAAGAACAAGCAATCAAAACCAAATGGCTTTTTGATGAAGTAACTATTTCTGTTGCAATCATTGTTCAGAACAGCATTAGTCATGTTCCTAAACTGTTCTAGATCTATTTATGTTTCCTTGGTCACAACCACAGAATGTTCCTTCAAGCAGTGTTCATTTACTGTGTCTTAGCTGTAAAAAGGGAACTGAAAGGAAATGCAATGCTTCAAAAAATGAAAATACTAGTCATAAGTATGTGCTGACCTGCACCGGCAGATGTTTTTTTTTCCAGAGGAATTGTTGCTAGAAGTGAAATTTCACATAAACATCTTCAGTGCAATCAACCTCAACACATCATTTTCCCTGCTAAAACACATACTGTTTTATGAACAACAGACCCAAGAACCTGTTGTAATTTTTCAAAATGCAGTATAACTCCTGGCAACAGGATAGACCCTGGACACCTCCAGAATGTTAAAAACAATTTATTTAGTACTCAAAATTGCAAACGCTTTCGTCCACTTATACATATAGACTTCATCAGATCTGATATGATGTTGCCAGGAGTTATATTGGAGTTTGTCTTTGTTCCAGTTTTTAAATTAGATTTTTCAAAATGCAACATTGCCAGTAATAACATGCAGAACCAGAGATTATCAATAGGATAACTGAATTTTCTTTTTCTGAATTCTGCTACATTACAGGCAATGAATGCAACATTACCATATGCCCAGAAATGTAGTTTCCAGCATGAGTAACACTGCACAACTTATGTGTAGCTAACAAAAGACTCATAGGAAAAGTGAAAACTTGTAATTACAAATCTAAAAAAGGCAATATATAGTAATAGTTGTTTAGAATTAACTAGTGTCAAACTGTAGAGCAAGCATCTCATTTTTACCAGAATCTGGATTTTTTTTATCTAGGGGTAGCATCCATCTGGGGATCTCAGCTTATTGGCTACCTAAAATGAAGTACATTTTTATTCTGTTTTGTTAATTGTGCCATCCCTACTACATACAAATGAATTATAGTAGGAGCCTTCAGAGAAAAACTCTCATTTATACAGCAAATTAAATGTAATGAAAATATAAAGTGATTATTGTAGATAATGGAATGCATTTTACATGCTATCTTCATTTTTTTCAGAAGTATAGTATCTTCTTTCTGGCTTATTTGCTTACATCGGTAAATGGACAGGTTCCACTAGACCTTTTTCTGTTATGATCCAGGAAAACTACAACAAAATCAATTAAAATAAAACACTGCAGCAAAACACAGTAGTTACAAGTTAAAACAATAGTAGTTTAGTAAAATTGAGTTTTTAGTACATCACAGTCAGTAAAATCACATGGCATCAAAGTGTACTTTCTTAATGTTACAGTACTAGAAATATTTAAAACATGAGAAAGGAGAAGATGAAAGAATAATTTAAGAAGTAACACATTTAAAATAACAAAGGCCATATGGATATGAGAGATGCTGAGTTACTGCTTATGCATGTACTGGAAGGTTTGTGTTAAGTTTTGCTCTTAGAGAAGATGTAAAAGCCTTGATGGAATCTGCGCTCCTAAAAACATAACATATAGAATTCCAAGTTCAGATATTGAAAATGTCATGGCACAACAGTGAAATTTATGCTGAGGAATATTTAGTGCTTTAGCAATGGCAAGCATGGGGAAGTAACCAAAACCCACTGGATTACACATAAGACATACATGTAAGCTATACACAGTGGTCAGCAATGGACAGAAGATTTAGATGGGCTCCCATTGTATGTCCAAGGACAGTAAGTGCAATCCTCAGAAAAGCAAGAATTTAAGTGTGATTACAGGGAACATACACTAACTCTGAAATTGCTGCATCTCACTGCATTTCCACTTCTCTAACGAACAGCAATCTTGGAATAAGTTTTTATATACATATATATATATATATATATATATATATATATATATATGTGTGTGTGTGTGTGTATATATATATATATATATATATATATATATATATATATATATATATATATATAAGTAAACTCTCAGTTAGTCTGAACTCAAGCAACTGGTACTGTCAGGCAACCCGCAAAAAAAAAAAAAAAAAAAAAAAAATCAAAGAAGTACATTACAATTTTCATGTGTTGCAACTTCTGTTTTCCCATGCAGAAACATACCTTACGTTTTAGAGTTTTAGAGTTTTAAAAAGGAAGATAGGAATAAATTCCCTCTCTCCCCAACCTGAGAACAAATCAAACCAAACAAATAGTATAGGGTACAGTATTAGTCAGGCCTGTTTTTAATAGTAACTCTAAAGCAACCAGAAACTACAGTTATTCAGCATATACCAATCCCCATGGGTGCCGGTTAACCAAGAGTTTACTATATATATATATATATATATATATATATATATATATATATATATGAGTAGTAAGCATCAGGTAGCCTATCTACCACAAGAGGAGTGGTCCCTGGCCCAGAAATTGTAGCTATTGGCTGTTTGAGCAGTTTTTTTCCATCTCTTTCAACTTTCTGGATTGAAAGCCGCACTTGTGCCTGTTTCTCGCCTTTCCTATAACTAGCCTAGTCCGGTTACAGAGTTGCTGTATCCAGGATTGTTAATAAGCTTCTGAGCCCCCAAGCCTTTCTGTGTTGGAAGAAAGCCTTCTAGCTTATCAGTGGGAGTGGTAAGCACTAGGTGGCCTATCCTGCACTGGAAAAGTGAGTTTTGGCCCAGAAATTGTAGTTTATTTGGCCGTTTGGGCAGTTTTCTATCTCTTTCAACTTGTTGGCTTAAAAGCCTGTGTTTGTACTTGTTCCCTGCCTTTCCTGTAACTAGTCTAGTCCAGGTACAGATTTGCTGTATTCCAGGACTCTTTGTAAGCTTCTGAGCCCCCCAAGCCTTTCTGTGTTGGAGGGAAGCCTTCTAGCTTATCAGTGGGAGTGGTAAGCATTAGGTAGCCTATCTACCACAAGAGGAGTGGTTCCTGGCCCATAAATTGTAGCTATTGGCCGTTTGGGCAGTTTTTTTCCATCTCTTTCAACGTTCTGGCTTAAAAGCCGCACTTGCGCTTGTTTCCCACCTTTCCTGTAACTAGACTATTCCAGATACAGAGTTGCTGTATCCATGACTGTTGGTAAGCTTCTGAGCCTTGTAAGCATTTCTGTGTTGGAGGAAAGCTTTCTAGCTTATCAATGGGAGTGGTAAGCACTAGGTAGCCTGTCTACCATGAGAGGAGAGGTTCTTGGCCCAGAAATGTAGTTTATTGACCATTTGGACAGTTTGTCCATCTGTTTCAACTTTCTGGTTTAAAAGACCACATCTGTACTTGTTTCCCATCTTTCCTGTAACTGACCTACTGGGTAGCACTAGAAAGCTTTAAACTGATACAAGCCTTCTAGCTTAGGAGAGAGACTTTGGAGTGATTAAGTATCAGTTTTCTGTGCTTTCTTGCTGTTTTCCGCCTAAATGCAAATTTTCCAACATTTATTGTGATTTAAAAGCTTGTTTTTTTCACATATTGTACTCATTTGACTGCCTGCACTTTTAAAAAGTTATTTTTTGTTTAAATAATTTGTTTAACTGTTGTAGGCTACACACTAAAGTGTGATAGTCTTTTCTGATCGTTTGTAGTCATTTAAAGATGTTTTATTTTTTTATTTTTATTTTATTTTACATTTGTTGACCGGGCTAGTCTAGCTGGATCTATGTCCATTTTCAGTAGAGGCCCGGGGAGAAAAGCTCCACACAATCCAAATAAAGTTCACATCTACAGAAATACATATTTAGAATGCATATACATTTTCTTGAACAGAGAAGAGAAATAATAAAAGGCTGCCAATTTACAAGTACATAACGAAGGTTACACATATTTGAATAGACTTAGTATAGTTAATAAGAAGTTACATTTAAATGTTACTAAAGAGTACTAGTTAAGAGAAGAGAAGAAAGCAATAGTGTCGATGTAGGTAATAAAGGAAGATAAGGAAAATGAAATGGAGATGCAGTTAGATAATAAATCTAGAAGTAATATGGGTCACTTTAAAGAATCCCGTACTAGCTAGGACTGTGAAGGAGAGGAAGCATAGTAGTATTTAATATGAAATAGTTTAAGAGAATAGAGGCATATTAGTTAGAAAGATGAAGTAGATTCAGAGATGAGAAGGTTGATTGATTCAGGTAATAATGGATAAGTTGGTCAGTCCGGTTTAGAACAGGGGCACATCCAGTGTGTTTTCAGGAAGAGCTTAAGCTTGTTTTTAAACAGAGTAGTAGAGGGAAGTGTGGTAAGTTCAGAGGGAAGTAGGCTCCAGGTTTTTCCAATAGAAATAGAAAACAGAGAGTCTCCATCTCTATTATTTGATTTGTTGATGTATACAAGAGATTTTTGTGATGATCTTAGGGACTCAAGGTTAACATAGGGGTGAATAAGATTAGATAGGATGGGTGTTTTGTCAGGTTGATAAAGTATTTTGTGGACGATGGCCAGTTGATTATATTTCAGATGCTGGTGAAATTCAAGCCACCCAAGATGCTTTAGATTAATACAGTGATGTGTTCTATATGGATTACCTGTGGCAAATCTGGCTATGCTATTATAGGAGTTTTCTAGTTTCTTAAGGTTATTTTTTGACAGATTGGTAAATATGGGTGAGTCATAAAGAAGGGTGGAGATAAGATGTGTGTGGGCAATGGTTATTCTAGTTGCAGGAATGAGGAAAGATTTAATCCTATAAAGAGAGCCTATTTTTTTATTGGTAGTTTTCAGAATGTTGTTGATATGGGCATCAAAGTTTAGGTTATTATCTATGGTGATACCTAGCAGTTTGGTAGTTTGATCTTGGGATATAAGTGCACCGTCATGGGATGATACAGAGAAGTCTATTGGTGGAGATTTACTGGTAGGTGTAAAAAGGAGAAGTTTAGTTTTTTTAGGGTTTAATAAGAGACAGCATTTTGTAAACCATAGTTCTACAGAGTTAAATGTGTCTTGAGATAGGGAGTGAAGTTCAGATACAGATGAGGCAGAGCATATAAGTGTAGAGTCATCCGCATATTGGATGCATGTAGCTTGGGGAATTACTTGGTGAAGGTCATTGATGAATATAGAGAACAGGAGAGGGCCCAGTATGGAGCCTTGAGGAACTCCAATATTAACAGGTAGCTGGGTAGAAAGAACGTTGTTCCAGAGTACAGCTTGTTGTCTGTTATTTAAATAGGAATGGAACCATTTTATAGCTAGTGTGTCAAGAGACAGAGATTTGAGAATGTTTATGAGTATAGTGTGATTTACCATGTCGAAAGCTTTGGACAGGTCTATGAAAAGTGCAGAGGAGAGCATGTTAAGGTTTCGGTTGTTATTGATAGTGTCAATAAAGGAAAGGAGGGCAGTAGTTGTGCTATGGGAAGATCGGAACCCATGTTGGGTGTTGGAAAGCAGGTTATTATGGAGAAGGTGGTCTAGCAATTGCCTATGGATACATCTTTCCATGATCTTAGATAGAGGAGAAAGTAGGGCTATGGGTCGATAGTTAGAGAGTTCATTGGAGTCTCCTCCTTTGTGAAGGGGAATAATATGAGAGCCTTTCCAGAGTTTGGGGATATATCCTTCAGTGATGGTTCTATTGATGAGGATGGAGATGGGGTAAGCAATAGATTTGGCTGCTATCTGTAGGTATTCTGGGGGTAGTTGGTCGGCAGAAGGAGTACATGGTTTCAGTTTTTGGATAAGGGTGAGAATAAATGCTGTGGGGACAGGTTGGAAGAGAAAAGGAGGAGGTAGGTTAGAGTCAGAATTGAATGTTATGTCTTGAGGAGAGAGCTGACAGGCAAGAGCTTGAATTGCTTTGATAAAGAAGGTGTTAAAGGTGTTTGCAGTTTGTTTAGGATTGTCTTTGTTAGTGCCTTGTGGGTTAGGTGTGATAGATTGACTTGGATGTAATAACTGATTAATACTTGACCAAAACTTTTGGGGTTTATTATGGTGGGTCTGCTGAAATTGTAAATAATAGTTTTTTTTATCAAACATTATGGCTTTTATGTGTATTTTTTACTGTTTTTGCCTTATCTTTAAAAAAAAAAAAAAAAGAAAACCCCCCCGAAAAATTCCTTGTTTCCCGCCTTTCTAAGCTATAAAGTATAGTTAGTTCAGTTTTCAGGCTAGTGCTGAATTCAGGGCTCTGATACTAGTTTCTGAGTTGCTCATAACTTACTTGGATAGAATGAAGTTTCTCTGTTCACCTGTGAGAGAGGGGAGCTTTGAGCAACCTATCTGTCCCTGGAGGAGTGGTTCCAGCCCAGAAGTTAGTAGTGTATTGGCCATTTTGGGCTAATTTCTATCTCTTTCATTTCCTTACTATAAAAACCACGTTTGCACGGTTTTGCACTCCGGGCAGTGCCGGTTAGCTACGGTTAAATTATTCCCGGCTCCACTAAGTCTCCTCTTCAGTTTTTCCCGTGAAACTAGTCTAACTCTCAACCTAAGCACTCAAAAAGCATCTTACAGCCCAGCACTTGCTCAGACCTAATAGCAAGCACTAATATACCCTGACACTGATTGCCCAGCAGGGCAAGGCTCTTTATTCACCCCTCACCAACCAAGTGACTAAGCAGTTCACCCTACTATTCAGGCATGACCAAAGGGCAACTTCAGGTGCACTCTCTAGTCCAGCTGGTGAATCTGGGTATCCTGAGGCAATGTTACAACTGCCTCATGTACACAGGCAACCCTCTCCTCCTACCACAAAGCACTAACATATGCGAGAGGTGCAATTATACAGACAAACTGGAAGCTAAGCTGTCTTCACCCAAGACTGGAACAGACAGGAGAAGGTTAACACTTGCACCACAACTCCAGCAGCAAACAGACCTACTAAAACAGCACTGGCAAAAAATACACATAAATACACAAAATCATTCTCGGAGGCTCTAAATAAAAACCTGCAAAAGCATCAGAGACCTCCAAAGCAGACACCCAAACAACCTGCACTTCCCGTCACAAACCAGACAACAAATAAAACACAAAATCAGTGTGCTGCACAGTCACAGCCCTTAAGGCGAAATAACATACCTAACACACTAGTAATAGGTGACTCTATAGTCAGGTACACTGACGTCCCACTCACTAGGCTGGATAAGCAGAAGGTTACTGTTAGCTGCCTGTTGGGAGCCAGAATCCGCCAAATAACACAAGCACTCATGTCATTCCAGAACAAGTACAAATATGACTCTGTCATTGTTCATGTTGGTGTGAACGACCTGAGACGTACCTCCCTAGACTACATGAAAAGAGACATGGAAGAGCTCTCTGATCATGTAGCCCAGGCTTGTATGACTCTGACCCTGAGTAGCATCCTGCCTTCACCAAGAGTGATACCTCAGTATAAAGAAAAAATTATCAATTTCAACAATTGGCTAAGCTTCTGGTGTCATTCAAAGGGGATCTGTCAGCCTGGGACGACATGCTCGACAAGCCACGTTGCTTCACAAGGGACGGCTTGCACCTGTCACCCCTAGGCTTTTGAATACTGGCCAAGGCTCTTGCTGCCCCCATAGTGCCTTTTTTAGGCAAGGCTCAAAAGTCAAACCCACCTCCGTAAACAGCACAATTAACAAAAAGCTGAGGGTTATGCTACTCAACGCCAGGAGTTTAAATCTCAAAATGCACGCGCTCGAAGCACTCCTCAGTATGGAGAACGTCGACATCTGTGCAGTAACTGAAACCTGGTTCAAGGCTCCAGAGAGCACCCTAGCACTACCGGGCTACAACTCATACCACACATTTCGGCCACAGAACACGGACCGAAACACAAAAGTAGGGGGTGTATCCATATTCATCAAGGATGCCTACACCTCCAGATTACTGGCGTAGCATGATACCTCTGAGATCATCCATGTGCAACTAACATCGGGCAAATCTGCATTGCAAATTGTGGCCTGCTACAGATCACCCTCCATGACCCAGGACCACCACTACACCTTTCTGGAGACACTGGAAAACATGAAGGTCCTACCAAACACCCTGATATTGGGCGATTTCAATTACCCTATCATTCACTGGGAAAACTACCAGAGTACAAATTCCCAGGCCCAGCGCTTCCTGGAATTCATCAACTCCAAACGCCCTGGATCAGCTAGTAAACTCCCCTACCAGAGGTGAAAACATATTGGACCTGGTCATCACTAACATGGGCGACAGGTGTTCCTCACCGGAGGTCAACCTGTCACTGGTTAGATCAGACCATAAACTAATCAGTCTGGATGTCCACACCCCACCACCACCCCCAACTAGGGAAACCACAGTAAAAAACTTTTCTAAAGCAAACTTCAACTTACTTAAGACAGAGGTGGTAAGTTTCACAGCCCCCATGCTAAAGGATAACGCTGCCCAAGATGCAGAAACCTTCACAAATGCACTCTATGAGCACCTACAAGGATGCATGGATCATGCATCTCTAGCAAAACCAAGACTCACTCCTCTAAGAGAAGGAAACCAGTTTGGTGGACCCCTGCAATAAAAAGGCTATACAATAGAAAGAAGAAACTATTTCAGAAAAAAAGCAAATCCCAAGAAGGAAAGACATCCCTGATCAGTATCAGTAAGAAACTGAGGTCCCCCATGAAATCATCCAAGGCTAACTTTGAAAGAAAAACAGCCAAGGATTCAAAAGATAACCACAAAGCCTTCTTTAGCTATGTTAAGAATCTAAGTGGAAACTCACAGATATGCACTGAACTAGTACAAAATAGCACAAAATATACTGAACCTACTGATATTGCCAACATCCTGGCAGATAGATTCAGTGCAAACTTCATCCTCCTTTCACCTCCAAAAGGGTCCACAACAATACCGGAAAAGTGTAGTGTCCCAAAAATCACAGTAACAGAGGTGAAAACAGCCCTTTTAAAAGCCAAAAACACAGCGTCAATGGGACCAGATGGTGTCCCAGGCTGCGTCTTGCACGAACTACAGAACAAACTAACCCCCCACCTAAACACGCTGATCAACCTCAGCCTCTCCACAGGCTACATGCCCATAGAATGGCACACAGCAACAGTTATTCCTCTCCACAAAGGAGGGGCCACAACTGACCCTGGTAACTATCGCCCCATAAGCCTGACTAGCCTGGTCTGCAAGGCTATGGAGTGCATCATCATGGAACTCATTAACAAAGACATTGGGAACCTCCAAACCCTTGACCCGACCCACTTCAGGTTTGTTAAGGACAGATCATGCCTGCTAAACCTGGTTGACTTCTTCGAGACATTCACCAAGGCCATAGACGAGGGAAAGGTGGTTCACACAGGCTACCTTGACCTCGCCAAGGCTTTTGACACCATTCCCCACTCGGGTATTACAGAAAAACTCAGCAGCCTGAACATAAACCCATACGTCACGAGATGGGTTGCCAACTGGCTTACAGACAGAACTCACACGATAAGAATAGCAGGCTACAGGTCCGACTCTAAACCAGTCACAAGTGGTGTCCCGCAAGGCTCGGTTCTGGGACCCCTACTGTTCAGCATATACTTCTCAGAAGTACAGACAAACACAGGAGGACTATGGCTAACCAAGTTCGCCGATGACTGCAAACTGGGAGCCATAATTGACTCTCCGGCTGACACGGACATCCTCCAAAAGGGCCTTACTGAGATGGACACCTGGTGTCAAAGTCATGGCCTCAAGCTAAATGCCAAAAAATGCATAGTCATCCCGTTTGGGAAAAACAAAACACTCACAAATTACCACATAGGTGGCAGCCCACTTAATACAGAAGAGGTAATAAGAGATCTGGGGACCTAGGTAGATAGTAATCTCTCCTTTGACAATCATATTGCCAAAGTAGTTAGAAAATCCTTCTATGTGACCCATCTAATTACTAAAGGGTTTGCATCTAGAAATAAAGAGGTTATAGTGCCCCTCTACTCGTCACTCATTAGACCCATCATAGAGTACAATGCCCCATTTGGGGTGTACCTCACAAGACACTTCCAACAGCTGGAAAGACCACAAAAGTACCTCACCAGGAGGATTACTGGTCTCAAACATATGTCCTATGCAGCCCGACTGAAAAAACTTCGGCTGTACTCAGTGGCATATCGCTTACTCAGAGGTGATCTCTGCCTGACTTACAAAGCCATGTCCAACTCAGAATTGATGGACATGCTCCACCTAAAGAAATCCAAGTCACTGCGAGCCCCACACTCTAGTGAGCTAAGCCAAGCCGCAACAAAAAATAGAACATGCTGGAGGGATAGATTCCTGTCACAGAGACTCCCCATAGTTTGGAACAAAATTCCAAATTACATCAGGCAGAGCCCTTCACTAACACTCTTCCAGAGAAACCTTGACGAGTGGATGGGTAACAGAAAACACACCCCTGGGATCACTTCACTGGCTATGCTTGACAGAGGATCAATTAATTAATCAATGGGACGGCGAAAGCTGACACACTCTGGCTAGGCTTATAAATGCCCTCGGGCAGATAGCCTAGTACCTATATATATATATATATATATATATATATATATATATATAATGTATATATACATGCATGTGTGTTTGTGTATATATATATATATATATATATATATATATATATATATATATATATGTATGTGTGTGTACGTACATATAAGTAGAAGGAACGTGGGGTTGTAGTCTCACATCAGGTGGTATAGGGGAGCTTAGACCCAACAGAAAACACTTTTTAGATCTAACAGCGAGTTTCGCACTGTGCTCTTATGTTCCAAGGATTGCACTTATTTGTAGACTGTCCGCTGATCATTCCCCCAGTAGGGATATTCCTAGAAAAAAAGAAGCAAAAACTTAATTACAGGACAAATGATTAGACTGTTTCTCTATATAAGTCATATATTATATCTTTGGCTAAGAGTGTTTTGCAGTCAGTCAGTTTTGGGGGCTGTTTGCCTTTTGACAGATCTAGTGTAGGTATGGCCAGAGAACAGTATGTGTTTTTAGGTAATAAAGACTTTGACAGAGACAAGGGTGATTCTCCTCAGGAATCCATTGCCAAGGACTTTGACACTTAAGATAGCAAACCTGAAGTTAATCCTAGACAAGTTTATTCCCTTTGCTGTGACTTGCTAAACTCAGGGACATTTTTGCTTGGGAGCAAACAGGGGCTCCCCAGAATTGGGCAGATTTTAAGATCTGTTAGAGGATGAGGTTCCTAATTCTGCACCTATTCCTCCCATTTTGCCAACTCTAGAAGGCACTTTTAAAGTCACCTGCAAGGCTCCTGCTCACTGGCTGCAGATCAAAAGAAAGCTGATAAACAGTAAAGGTTCTGTTCAAATTGTAAATGTCGTTTTTCCTCACCTGTCAACTGATCCTGCTGCTGTTTGCTTCTATTATTTTAGCCCAGGGCCAGCCTTAAGCCAGTTGGCCCAATTAGCCCAATAGGGCCCCCCTACCTCAGGAGGTCCTGCACTAGGCTATGACAGGTTCATTATGCCTTACCTGACCCAGAGGCATATAGGGGCTGGGTTGCCTTCTGTGCGGAGTCTGCATGTCTTCCCTGTGTGAGCGTGAGTTTCCACTGGGTGCTTCGGTTTCCTCCTACATTCCAAAGACATGCAGCAGGTGGATTGGACACTCTAATTGGCCCTAGGTGTGTGTGCGCGAGTGTCTGGTATGGATGAACTACTGAGGCAGGGCTAGCCACTCAATGGTGCAAACCTTGGCTCTAGATGATAGTCACTGTTGAAGTGACACTGCCCCTATGTGCAAAAATGGAAAAGGGGTTGAGGATGGATGGATGACTATGGAGAACTGTGCTAGATCTGTCTTTTCTTAACCTTTATGTGAGAGCCCCAAAATTCAGGATGTTAACCCTGCAGTCAGTGCTTGCACTGTTTCCAGAATATTCCCTTATGATAACACTGGATCTCAGAGATGTATACTGTCACATACCCATTGCTCACAGTTTCAGGAAATGTCTAAGGTTTGCTGTATCTAAAATTTGCTGTGTCTGGATCAGATCGTATTATCAGTTCTCTGCATTACCCTTCAGGCTCTCCACTGCACTTCAAGTGCTCACAAAGTGTCTAGCCCCAGTGGTGTCTCACTGCAGATTGCAGGGCATCCACATTTTTCTTTATTTAGATAACTTGCATATTTTTGCAGAGTCTTCCTTCAGATGTTTGGAGTCACTAACAAAGGTGTCCAACCTCCTGTCACATCTGGGATTTCACTTGACCCTACAAAAGTTTTGTTTCACACCCTCTCACGAAATTGTCTTTTTGGAGTGTCCGATAGATACACTCTAGAAAAAGGTCTCTCTTACAAAAGAAAATATAATAACATACCAGCAGATTTTTCTGAGTTTTTATCAACAGCTTTAATCTCCTACAGTAGAATTTCTCAGGATTCTAGACCTCCTGGCATTCATGATCCTCATGATACCACTTGCCAGATTACACATGAGAAAAATCCAATGGAACTTAAAATTCTTGGGCCAAGCATCTACTTCCCTTGGACTTTCAGATTCCTCTGCTGGAGTTTGTGAGGCAAGAATTGCAGTGGTGGAGGGATCAAGTGGCTCTCAATCCAGGACTCCCTTTTTCTCTTCCAACTCCAGTTCAAATTGTTTAGATGGATTTTTCAGATTATGCTTGGGGTGCAGTTTCTATGGGAGTAAAAGTGCAAGGTCTGTGGGACACTTTGGACAGACCAAAGCACATAAGCATCAAGGGAATTCTACCAGTGATTCATGCTTTGAAAACTCTGCACCATCTATGGGCATCAGGCCTTTTACAGGTGGTTATAAACAACATCACAGTGATATAGTCTCTCAGCAAACAAGGGGGTACAAGGTCATACCCCTTTTTGCTGGTTTGCAGTGATGGCTTAGACGTTGGTACTTCAGCATTGTAAGCTTCCTACATTTTGTCCGAGCAGCAGACTCAGCAGATCCTGGAAAGTCCTTCACCAGTGGAAACTCAATACAGGCATGTTCTACAACTTGATCCAGATGTCCTCTAGTAGATCTATTTATCTTCATGCAAAACTGACAACTACAAAAATTCTGTTCGAGACATCCTTGCAGCCAAGCATGGAGAACAGATGTTCTGTCATTTCCTTGGTCAGGAAAGTTCCTGTATGCTTTTCCACCCTTTCCAATGATTTCCAAGGTATTTCTAAAGATTGAGAAAGAATTACAAAAATTAATTGTGGTAATTCCGTTTTGGCCCAGGCAAAATTGGTTCTCTCTTCTTATGGAATTGGCCAAGGGCAATTACCATAAGCTTCCTTACAGACTGGATCTACTAACACAGCACAAAGGGAGTTTGGTACACTCCAACATCAATCAATTATAACTGATGGCCTAGATGATTCACTTTTAATACGTTTTAGGCAACTTTTTCACAAGGACATGCAGCAGGTACTAAAGGAGGCAAGAAAAACTGCTACTTGAAATTCTTATGTTGACAAATGGAAGAAATGTTCTATTTGGTCCTTTGCCAATCATAAGGGTCTCAAAAGGGAAATAGCACTCTGGTTGTCAAATATCTCTGTGATCTACTTATACATAGCTTGTTGTATGCTTCCATCAAGAGGCAGCTTGTAGCCATCTCCACTTTTCTGCCCATGGATCCCCTTCTTTCTTTTATGCTTGTGGTCAAATGGTTTATGTGAAAGGAGTGTTGCACGCGAGACCTCTTCACAAGCAAATTCCTTCACCTTTTGATATTTATTTTGTTCCAGAAAGACTGACCTTGGCTCCTTTTGAACCAGCCTTTCAGGTGATGTTGCTGTTCATTACTTTGAAAACTGTTTTACTTGCTGCTCTGACAACTGCAAGGCAAGTATCTGAATTGGAAGCTGTCCTGGTGGGTGAACCCTATCAGGTTTTCCACAGGGGAAAGTCACATTACGCACAAATCCTTCTTTCATGTCTAAAGTTTTCTGATTTTACCTACAATCAAGCCATCAATCTCCCAGCTTTCTTCCCAGAGCCAAAAATTAGGGGAGAACAGATTCTACATACATTGGATGTGTACAGGCAATTCAGGTGCTACCTTGATAGAACCAAGTCCTTTAGGAAACCTAAACAACTGTTTGTTTCCTATGCTGGGACTAAGAAAGGCCAAATTATGTCTAAACAGACTAGATCCAGATGGTTTTCCTCTGCTATTGTTTTTTTGCTATTCCCACAACAGTATAACTATTCCAAGCAAAGTTAAGGCACATTCTTCCAGAACCTTGTCCTCTTTGATGGCATCCTGGAAAGGGGTGAACTCTAGAAGTATTCAAGAGGCAGCAACTTGGTCCTCTGTTCATACCTTCACAAAGCACTACAAAGTGGATTCCTTTTCTAGTTCCAGGGCAGGCTTTGCTAGAACCATTATCCAGTTGGTCCTGTATTAATCTTATCCTGCCTCCTCCCTGGTTGGGTAAGCTTTGGGAATCTACTATGGACTACTGCAACAGTGAGA
This sequence comes from Protopterus annectens, assembly GCF_019279795.1. NCBI lineage: Eukaryota > Metazoa > Chordata > Ceratodontiformes > Protopteridae > Protopterus > Protopterus annectens. The sequence continues at coordinate 453,744,529 of NC_056736.1, forward strand.
AAGACGATCATAGTAAAGTTGTATAAGTCCTACTTACCCATAGCAGTAGATGTTCAAATTTCTTCATTGCTACAAGCTCCACACCCAGCATCCCCTTTTGTAAATAGTTGAGGTGGGACACAACCTTCTTTGCTATTGTTGTTATTTTTGCTGTTTGGATTATTTTAAAGTGATTACTGATTGTTGGCTGTTGGCTCAGAATGAATCTACCTTCCTTTCTAGGAGCAGTAAAATCCTGAAGATTTACCTCACTCTTGTTACTGATATATATTATACTTCCATTCAAAAAGGGTGCAACCTATCAGCAGTCTGACTGAGTGAGAGGAAGGGGGGTTAGAGGTTTGGCCAACTGACTGGGTGTTGTGTCCTTGGCAGGACACTACCCACAGTCTACTTCAGCAGTGAAGAAATTTCAGCATCTACAGTTATAGGTATGTAGAGCTTACACAACTGTACTTTTTTATGATTTAGGCCCCGGATTTTCTTGGTGAGAAAGCATCATAGTCATTCAAATTGTGTTCAGTGTTTGGATAGTTACATATTGAAGGAGTAGTACAGTCAATGACTGGCCTAATAATTGCTGAATAGAGTGGAAAGATCATGTCCCTGGCCAAGATGCCATATACTTACTAATAAGCTGTGCAACGGAAAATGACTTTCTTACAATAGTGGTTACATAGTTTTTATTCAAACTAAAGGGGTGGCGAAAGCCACATAACTATGGGCTAGGCTTATAAATGCCCTTGGGCAGATAGCCTAGTATGAACCTATGAACCTATGAACCTATGAACCTATGGTAATCAAATGACAGTTTATCATCCACATAGGTTCCCGGGTCCCTGCCTACCAGATCAATTTACAGAGGAGTGTTAATTATATGATAGCTACAGGGAATGTTATGCTTGCCAAATGAGACAATTATAACATTTTTGGCATTTAATTTTAATCCATGGTTATGATACCAGCTATTTGTTTGGAAAAGGCCCTCTTAGACGATCTTGGTGTCCTCTGGAGACTTTATGAAAAAGTTGCCATCCATAAATCCTTAACATTAGCTTTGCCCTCCAAAATGTAAATGCCAAAGAGGAGTCACCCAAGGACTCAACCCTGGAGTACAACACTAATGTCAGGTCTTTTGGAGAAGTTTGAGGTGCCTACCCTAATTTCCTGGGTCTTGACAATGAGCCAATTTGCTATCCATCGAGATGCATAGAAATTAACATTTAGCTAAGAGTCAACAGTCAAGTATCAACAATACCCGAGTGTGGGATGATGTTGAACTGTTTTGCAAGGTGTAGATATGTGGTGTGTACCAATTTTCCCTCTTCCCTTCTGGATGAAGTTGACTGGGTTAAACAGGCATGATCTGCAACTGAAACAAAAACTGGCTTGGGTCAAGAGTTTGTATGTTACCTGTCTCCTTATTTTTTAAGTTCATAATAATGTTCTCCATAGCCATACAGATGAGGCTGGTCAGACTTATGGATCTATAACTACTAGGGTCCATTGTCACCCCCACCTTTGTGTAGGGGCAAACTACTGCAGTTCTCCAATCAAACTGACACAAAGCCATTTTGGAGGATGATATTGAACAGCATCTGTAGGAGGGTTGACAATTAAACCAATGGAAGTGCAATGGGTAGAATCTGTTGGAACAGATAAGGGAGAGGTGGTAGATCAGCTTCAGTGTACCACACAGAGATGTGACTGAATACCACAGAGAATGGGTTTAATCAAATGAGGAGTGTTATTGACAGTTTATGTACACACTTGTGTCTTTAAACAGATTTTTCCATTTTAAAAAGGTGAATTAGGGTTTGCCTGTTTTTTGAAATAATCTTTATTTAGTAAGTTTTTTGCATGCATCAGAGTCCAGTGAAAGCAAACACATTTTTTGCTACCTGTATTTTTATATTGGCAATCTGCAGGCCTTGCATTTTTAATTTGTGCCCTGTGTAAGTTTATGGGTGGCCAAAATTAGAAGTTATGTACTCACCATAACGTTCCATCTGAGTAGGTACTTCATTTGTCTGCAACCTGTGGGTCTCGGAACTGACCTCGGATCCGACCGGCAGCTTTCCAAGCTTCAAGATCCGAGCTCCTAGCTCCTCCCCTCTACCCACAATCCCCTGTCACCACCACACTACCTCAGATCGGTTTTGCTGTATCACCTGAAAAAACCTGTAATAAACAGGTTCAGATATTCTCAAGAATCATAAAGATCCTAGAAACCCGATACAGGTTAGGGGGATGGCGGGGGGATGGTTGCAGACAAATGAAGTACCTACTCAGATGGAACGTTATGGTGAGTACATAACTTCTAAATCTGAAGTAGTTACTTCATTTGTTCTGCAGCCTGTGGGACAGAGTCCCCAGCTACCTAAACAAAGAAACCTGGGTGGTCTATGGGAGGATATTTCGAAGCACCGCTGAGCCAAAGGATGCCCTGCTTCTAGATATCATGTCCAGCTTATAATGGGAAATAAACGTATGAGCAGAAGATCAAGTGGCTGCTGAACATATGTCGTCCAACGGCATCCTGGACCAGAAGGCTGCAGAAGTTGCGATGGACCTTGTGGAATGTGCACGGATTTTGAATGGGGTTGTTTTGCCTGATGCCTTATAAGCCTGAGAAATACATTGACAAATCCAATTAGCCAGTGTCACTTTGGATATAGGTCTTCCCACGTATGAAGGAGCAAATGACACAAAGAGTTGATCAGCCTTACGAACATCTTTGGTCCTGTGCAGGTAAAAACGTAACTGTCTATGTACGTCTAGTGTATGCAACATGTATTCTCCCTTATTTTGAAAATTTTTGAAAAATACTGGCAGATTGATAGTCTGATTGATATTTGCCACAGATGCCACTTTTGGTAAGAAAGACAGATTAGTCCTGAGAGACACTCTGTCATTGTGGAAAATAAGATAGGGAGGTTTCATGCACAAAGCTTGGAGCTCTGAAACCCTTTTAGCATACGTTATGGCTACCAAGAATGCTGTTTTCCAGGACAGAAATTTAAGGGGTACAGAAGCTGCAGGTACAAATGGAGGTTTCGTTAAGGCTTGCAGAACAAAGGTTAAGTCCCAAGATGGAGTCACGGGTTTCACTGGTGGCTTGAGAAGGAAAACGCCACACAAGAATGTCTTACACAATTTTGTAGATGCTAGAGATCCTAATCCGTCTCCCACATGAAAATGGGATATTGCTGCCAACTGTACTTTGACCGTTGATGCACTGGCCCCTTGTTCAAAAATCATGGACAAAAAATCCAATACTGTAGGAATCGGAACAGTAAATGGGTTGAGACCTTGGCTGTTAGCCCAGATAGAAAATCGTTTCCACTTACTATTATAGATTTTCCTGGTGGACGGTTTATGAGCCGCTACCAGAATAGTTTTCACTGGTGACGAGATACCGGGAGTCCTTGCCATTAGTGGAACTGGATCAACCAAGCCTCGAGCTTGAGGTTGACCAGGTTCGGTGTTGGGCACCCCGTTGGGTGCGATATCAGATCTGGAATGGGATCCAGGATTAAAGGGGGGGGGACTGTGAGACCGCAGGTATGGAAACCAGATTTGACGAGGCCAGAATGGGGCTATGAGGATAATTTTACTCCCCAACCATGTGGCTTTCTGAATGAACTTCGCCGTGAGCGGAAGCGGGGGGTAAGCATAGAGTAGACCGGGAGGCCAAGCATGAATCAGAGCGTCTCTGGGGCTCTCCCCTTCTTGGGGAAGAATTGCGAAGAACTCGCTGCATTTTGTGTTTTGGGGAGTAGCAAAGAGATCGCAGTGAGGCCAACCCCACTTGCGGAAAATTTCCTTCGCAATTTTCGGATTGAGAGACCACTCGTAAGGACTGAGAATTACTCGACTCAATTTGTCTGCCAAAATGTTGGATCATCCCGGAATGTGCATTGCTATCAGAAAGCGGTTGGTGGATATCGCCCATTCCCAAACACTCATGGCTTCTCAACAAAGAGGGTAGGATGTGGTTCCCCCTTGTTTGTTTATATACCAGACCACTGGCATATTGTCCGTCTGTATTGCAATCGTTCCTAGAGGTAGAAGGTCTTGGAGAGCCTGCAACGCTAGAAGCACCACCCTCATCTCCAGAACATTTATTTGCAAAGCGGTCTCCGACGAGGTCCACGTACCTTGGACATTTCTGCCCAAACAATGCCCCCCCCACCCTAGGCGAGAAGCATCCGTGGTTAACGTGACCTGGGGGGGGGGAATCACAAAGGGTCTCCCTTGCTTTAGTTCTGGGGAGTGAAGCCACCACAGGAGGGATTCCGTGCAAACTCTGCTCAGGGGGATAGGAGTGTTCAATGGGTGGAGTAACAGTGACCATTGAACCTGGAGTGTCCACTGTAATATACGCATCCTTACGCGAGCATGGAGACAGAGGCCGAAAGCCGCTGCCATCTAACATAGTGCCCTCAGGACTAACTCCGCTGGTGGGGTTTGGTGCGAAGAAAAGCCATTCAAGCCGCGGCAAAAACGATCTGGGGTAGTGTGGTGGTGACAGGGGATTGTGTGTAGAGGGGAGAAGCTAGGAGCTCGGATCTTGAAGCTTGGAAAGCTGCCAGTCGGATCCGAGACCCACAGGTTGCAGAACAAATGAAGTAACTACTTCAGATGAAATGGTTTTCCATTTACTTTTATAGATTGACATATTTGTTTTGAGGAGGAAGAGCATATTAAGGAAATATTCCAGAGCAGTATCTTTGTCAGTTTATTTCAAGAATTTGGACCAGTCAATGTTTGAAAAAGTAAGTAAAAGGGGAATCTGCATTTTTAACAAATGCTGTATATGTGGCAGTGAGACTAACCAGTGAGAGTGGTCTTCGTGGTAGAAGTAGTTATAATATAATAGAGTGGTCATCAGTGAAAGAAAAGGAATGAATTGTAGGGATGTAGAAATGGTGAAACACCTGTTGAGGACCTAGTCAATAAGTCGCTGAACTATTTCTTAGTAATGAGAGACTAAAACTGCCTAAAGTATAATATGTATTCTGTGCAGTATACCAAGACACAGGCTAAACTGGTAAAAATTGAAGTGCTGATGGCATTTTTTATCATAAACAATAGGTCAAGTTATTCATTTGTTTTTTTTTTTTTTTATTTTCCTGTGTATGTAACTGACTGAGTGATCAGGGACAAAGGGATCTTTACATACCTGATAGAGGCCAGGCCAGAAGAAATCATTCCGTATTGTTAGAATGGCACTAGAACCCATTTTTCCTCATTTAGGCACACAAGACTTCCTTGTATTAGATTTCTTGCATACTGTAATCTTTGTACCAGAGCTGGAAGAGGAGGAAAACTGGAATTAAAACATCAGCTTTTAACATTTAGCTTCTCAGGTCTTAGTGAGAACCAGGACCTCTGGTTAACAAACAAAGGAGATGTCTCCTGCAGAAAACCAGGGTGTATCAGACAGGAAGGAGGTATTAGTATCCACAAGGCCTTTTTCTCATGCCACCTTTACCAGAACTCTGAACCAGAGGAAATGAAGGATAAGTCCCATTTCACAGTTTTACAAAAGAGGTTTATGGTGTCATGTACTTGGCAGCTACTGGAGAAGATTAAAGTTATAAGCTTTTAATGGGCTGTTCCCTGTAATCCAGGATTTGATCAACCACCATTTACCAGTGCTTTATCCCAGTTAGTAAACAGAAATAAATAAATAAATACAAGCAGGTAAATGAGGAAGCTGGATACTGATGACAAGATGAAGAGTGATGTGTGTGGAATCCTTCTATATCTTTGTCAGGTCTGCAAACAATTCTTTATGCAGTTGCGATGTGTGATCCATGTGAGACTTTCAACTTAGTCTGGCTGTTAAGAAATTCTTGTCTTGAGGAAACACTGTCGTCATTTAAGTGTTCAAAAACAAAACCAGCTGCCAGGATTTCATAGCCAGCATACACAACAGGTAGGAGTGTGGTTCACTACTTGTTTATACACCACATTTCCATTGTATTTTCTGTGACAACTTGACACACCCATAGGTATGGATATTTCTTGAGCATTCTGATAATTCCATAGCCATCTTTTCCTTCAAAATGATGTGCCAGACTGTAAGTGGGAGACCAATATGCTCAGGGCACTCATATGCACTGCATCAAAGGTTTAATGCATCCATCATCCAGATTTGAGTAAGAAGAGGGTAAGAATTAACTTCCCACATTGGCATGGATATTTGTCATCCACCATGCAAATTCCTTGAAAATGGATCAGTTTCAGTTAACAAAGAACTGAATTTTCCACTTGTGCAACTTAAGATTTTGTGTACTCAGAATATTGACTGTCATACAGTCTGTGTTTTAAAATTCCTGAAGATAGGCTCAGCTGCTTAGCTGCAAGCACAATGAGGGACCCATCCCTTAAATCTTTCTTTGTCAGAAAAACACTCAAACTGTATCTAACAGCACTCCCAGAAATAATTTCCCTTTAAAGAGTGCAAACTCTGATTTTAGTTTGTAGATCGACAGTTCTTGGGAATCAAAAAGAGGAAATAACCAAGGTTACGTAGTTCAAAAGATGATCTTGGCGTTGGAATGAAATGAGGCAGTCATCTTCTGCTGTGAATTTTTCTGTATCTTTTTTATACAGCACCAATATTTTTATCTGGAATGCTTACAATACCAAGCTTCCAGTAACTCTGTTAGAAACATTTTTAAATATTCCTAACCCAATCCACTTATTTAATTTGCATGTCAGACTCAAAAACTTATCTTTTATCAACATCTTAAGACCCATTCAATATTGCTGTCCATTTTTAGAATGACCTACAAGTATTTGCCTTGATTTGTGAGATGCTTAGAGTCTCATAATATTTAAGTGGATGGAGTAAGAGTTAAACCCAGAACTACAAGATGCGGCACACTGCAACTTTTTAACATAGCAATTAAATTACATTGTCACATATAAACAAATATATGTAGTCATTAGAATTAGGATAATTTAGAGGATGTTTTTGCTACTAATTATTTTATCTTTCTATTTAATTTTAATGACAGTAATAGAAATTCATTTAGATGTGTTCTGAAGAGACGGGTTGTAGGAACTGATTTTGCTACCGTCTAAGCTGTGAAGCTCTAAAAACAAGCGCTGGAATTCAGCAGGACTATCTGTGGAAAAATAAGGCACTTAAATGTCACTAGAGCATCAGGATGATGACAAGGAATTGTTCTGCGAGATGATTAGAGGAATGCGTAACAGCTAATAATGGACTTCTAAGGCTATGATTTCCATATCTGAATGTAATGTTAGTTTGCACTGCAAAGATTTTTTTTTGACACTCTTGCATCTCTGGAAGTGCTTCAGGACATACAAGTTTGTTTTTAAAAACAGAACAAAGTTTAAAGAACAGTTTCAGTATGGTCTTCACACAACCATATCCACTACTGTGCAATATTTTGGCAAATAAGGAGGTGTTTACCCATTCATTGCAAGCAGTGTGCAGAAAGAATGTGTTAATAGAAGGGGAACTACAGCGGAGAGAAGGTGAAAATATCCCATGACACATCACACCCTGTTCATTTTATTTTCTTCTTGGGAGGGGATTACCAACCAGAACAGTTTGTTCTGTCTTGACTGTCTGTAGCATTCCCTAAACATAATCACAGTGATGTCTGTTGCAAAAAACACATTAAATTTTTTGTTACAGCTGTTCGTCCGTCCTGGTAATACTAAGGCAAAGATATGTTCCTGAAGGCTGTAATGGATCTTTTAACTCTACAGACAGAGGTGAACACATGATGTACACTGCCAAAAGATATCACAGAGAAACAAATGAGGGATATGGCCTTTTGATGTTGAGTCAGATGCTGAGAAATGTGGTGGGGTTGAGTGGTTGGGGGGCACTAACAGAACAGCAGGCTCAGCAGGGCATCAAGGTATTGACATGACTTAAGAATGCCACAGGTGCATTCAGTGGGGCATCTGTTATGCATGCCTGCTTCCACATTCTGTAGCTTAGAAGTACAAGAAATGAAGAGGTGACCTGAGTAAGTTTTCAGTTTTTTTTCAAAGTGCCCAGGTATCAGATATGAATATGTGATATTTTCTGGCTAACCTAATAATAAACATGTCCTTGGAAAATGCAGTACAACACTGAACACATTGGGAAGAAAGAAATATACTCACCCTTCTGACTGAAAGTGGTGCCAAGGTGGATTTAGAGAGGATGAGGGTGTTATAGATTACTCCCAGTGCTTCTGTTTACGCTAAATTAGCTATCAGTTTTACGTTGTTCTGAAATGGACTTTTCAATGCTGCTTACAGTTTATTTGCAATTTGCACTTGCATTCAGGTTTTGTTTTCATTGCAGAACTTCCTGATTGTGAAAACAGGCATTCAGGAGGTATGAAACAGAAATGGCAGTTATGACTATTAGCATGTAATTAATGGACCCCTTTGCACTTTGAAGTTCAAATTAAGAAATGGCAAAAAATACCTTTTATAGTAATAAAATGCACCAAGCTTCCAGTTATCCATTGTTTCATGTAGTAAAATATGTAGCAACAATACTATGCATAATAACTGGACTTAAAAAAGATAAAACCAGTATTATTTTCATGCTCTTCTGACTATATTACATTACTTTGTATCTACATACAATATTTTCTTAGTGTAAGAGGTTTAAATTATTAATAACAGTGAACACATTGTTATTTGTGTGTTAACCAAGTAAACCCACTAGGCTCAGATGCCTTTTTAGAGGTAATTTAGAATAATTTATGAAACTATTTTAACATTACCAGAGCTATTGTATAAATGCTACTTGTAGACATCTCTGGATGAAAATAAATGCACATTTATGTAACAAAAGGGATGGGTCAAAGAACAAAATGATATTCTGTGTGTCAGTTCCATGACAGGAACAAAAAAATATTGATATTCCTCTCACTGTTACTGTCTTGAAATTACCTTCAGCAAGAGACTTCCAGCTATTTATTTAAGTGGTTTGTGTTAGCATTTCACTTTTGGGTCTCTTCTACTGTGTTTTTATGACAAGAGGACTAGGATTCATCGTGTGACAGGGGGTGTTTACCAGGTCTGAGTTGGTTAATACACAAAAGGACTTATAGTGTAGTCATTTGATTGGCAAGAGATATCATTATTTATTTTTCTGTTTGTTCTGTGCTGCTATAAATTTTGCATGTTTGTGTGGGTTGGCAGTGCCCTGTACAGTAACAAACACCTAGAAAGCAAAATTTCTCTGTAGAACAGTCCATAAAAATGTAACCTGTAAAGCAACAATATAGAGGAAATACCTTGTGTGCCAACAAGCCTAAAGCAGCTATTTGGGTCTCAGGTGGCAATACATACAGATTCAGTAAAATTCAGTATTGCGTAAACATTAAATTTAGTAGAATTTTGTACTGTAGCATAATCTACCCCAATAAAGTACCCTTATTAGTCTGCACAAACAAAGCACTCTTAATAGCCTTCTAACCCCAATACTCCACCCCATTTTAGCTCACAAATCAAAGAACTGGACAGTGTGGATATGCAACTTCCTAACTTCTCTGTAGCCAGCACGTGGATAGGGGCATCTTGAGACAATGTAGCAATTGTTTCATGTTAATGACAACTACTTAATCCTTAAATAATCAGACACAGTATGCAAGAGGTGTAATTACACAATGGCACTGGAGACTGAACTCTTGCGTAAAAGTCCATGTCAGAATGTCGAAAGCAGACACACCTCACATAGCACAAAATACACATAGACTAACATACCCTGAGGCACTTAAAAGCAATCTTCCTAAACAATAAAGATCACCTAGACCACCCATTGTCAAAGCTATGCCTCAGCAATCACAAAGGTACTCAAAACAAAAACACACCTAAGAACACACATACTGTCGCTCTCAGTGGAGCCCCAAAGACTAAGCCCCTAAGGCAAGCAAACACACTTCCAGGACTCTCATCATAGGGGACTCCATTGTAAGATATACTGATGCCCCTCCAACAAAGCTGAATAAGGAGGAAATAACAGTTAGTTGCTTATTTGGAACCAGGAGCCATCACATTACTCATGCACTCAAGTCATTATGCCACAGGTGCCAGTATGATTCCATCATAGTCCATGTAGGTGTAAATGACTCGAGCTGTACCTCCCTGGACTTTATGAGGAGAGACATTATGGAACTTTCAGACTATGTGTCTCAGGCTAGTATGAGCCTGGCACTAAGCAGTATATACCATAACCAAGAATGGTGCCACAATATCAGTAAAATAGTTGATTTCAACAAATGGCTGCCTTTCTGGTGTCATTCTAAGGGGATCTAATATTTGTCAGCTTGAGAGGGAATGGTCAACAGACCACATTGCTTTGCCAAAGATGTTCTGCACCTTTCCCTTCTATGCTTTTGAATACTGGCTAAGGCTTTTTCTGCCCCTATAGTGTCTTTTTTATGTAATGACATAACAGAGACAGAAGAGAGTAAAGAGAAGCATGGAGTAGCCTACTTCTTCTTCTTTTGTCCCTAGCTGGCGGCCGGCAGAGGTGGCCAACCCCATAGTCGGTATGCTGCTGCTGTGGGTGCCGCTGGCTTCTCAGGTCCTCTTCAAACTGTTTAGCCCACGTCTTCTTGGGTGCAGATTTGTGAGCTCTCCAGTTTGCAGGGTGCTCTCTCCATAATAGTCTGTATGACAAGTGGCAGGTGTCCATCCTGCACACATGCCCAAACCAGTGCAGCCTCCTGTTCTGGATCTGTTCACTGATCATTTGCTGCTGATCACATCAGGTCTGGATGCTCTCATTTCTAATGCAGTCACAAAGCGAGATTCCCAAGATTTAGCACAGGCATTGCATCTGGAAAACCTCAAGCTTGTTCAGTTCTGGCTTGAGGAAGATCCACGTTTCCAATCAACAAAGGAGAACTGGCAAGATCAGTGCCCAGAAAAGATCAATCGTGGTGGGGATAGAGATGTTTGTCCTCTTCTGTAGATACCACTTGAGCAAGGCAAATGCTGCAGTGGCTTATCCAATCCTTATATGGACTTCAGCTGTTGATGTCATCTTCTTCTCCTAGACCAGTGAACCCAAATACTTGAATTCTTGTGTTTGTTCGATCTGAACTCCCCCAAGGAGGATGGTGGCTTGTGACTCATCAGTTACCATCACTTTGGTCTTGTCCATGTTTATCAGTAGGCCATACAATTGGGCGATGTGTGTGATGTCGTAGAGGATATCTGTGACCCCAGCATCACTATATGCGAAAATGGCACTGTCATCGGTGAATATCAAGTCAGTCACAGAATGGGCTTCATCATACTGGAGTCCACTCCTGCCTTCAAATACTCTCCTGAAGATGGCATCCACCACTATGTTGAACAGCAGACGAGAGACCACATCCCCTTGATGAACCCCAGTCTGGATGTTAAGCTCTTCAGACTGTTCATTCCGTATGTGCACCTGGTTGGATTGACAACTGTACGATGTTTGATGGAATCTGATGATTTTCTTCGGCATGTGCTCGGTCTCCAATGTCTTGCACAGGGCAGGCCAGTGGAACAGTCAAATGCGGACTTGAAATCGATAAAGACTATAACTGTACATTGTTCACACCATATTCTTTCCTGCATTAGCTGGTCTAGCAGTAGCCTAGTCAAGCTATGCAGGGCATTGCATGGACTGGCCACAATGTACATCAGAAGATGTCATCCCCATACCCACACATGGTAGGGAGCGGACAGAGCTCAGTCATCATCATTTGAACAAGCAAACAGGAGAAGAAGGGGAGAAAAGTAATATGCAACTAAAACACCATAATGTGGGATAGAATCACAGGAAGTGAATGCAGTAACCATTTGGTTAAGGAGTTTGTAGGATCATACAGATCACATCCTCCAGTGATGAAGTTGAGATGTCAAGAAGTGACCATTTCCACTGTCTCCTGTGTTGGCTTATGGTGTCGGGACTGAAATTGTTCCATCACAGGGAAGGGGTAGAATTATGAGACCATGTGGGTGCATCCTTTGTGGGCATCTAGTCTGTCAATTTGATGATTGATGTCACATATGACCAAGGGTGGTTGGCCATGTGCCTGCAGGTGGCACTGATACCATTTCATCAACAGTCTGTTTGTGTGATATTGGATGCACTGTGCCCAAACACCTTGCATCTAGACCCTCCAACAACTATGGACTACATGGCCTGAGGCAGACCTGATGGCAGTTGCAATGTGTTTCAAGGATGCACATAAGGAGAACATGCTTGCCATCATCAACCTCAGCAGCACTGTTGTTTCCATAGGTCACTACACCAGTTCACTGTGCATTTAGTGTATGTCCTCCCACAGGCAAAGGAGCACAGTCATTTGGTGTACATTGCTGTCTGTTTCATCTGTCTGTGCCTGGATCACCATCCTGCACATCTGTTAGTTAATTCTGAGCATTGCAAACATAACATGGACACTGACTGAGTTAGAATGGCACCACACTCCTCTGTGTCTATTTCCTGTGGTGAGTATGCCCATCTCAAATGCTATGGTCCATGGATACAGGTAGAGCCCATGTAGGACTCTCAGGTACAAGATGCTTGTCATGCTCCAGTGAGGTGGTTTGCTCAGACAATATATCTACAGGAGCCTTTGTAATGGTAAACCTGGGAAACTCTCCCTCTTTAGTGTTGGAGACAATGCTACTGTGTCATCAGACCATGCCACTAACATGTTGCCATTAGCAGCAGCCACAGTTGCACACGGACATCAACTCTGTGTTGTCCTGTTGTGCTGAAGCCTGCATCAGTGGAACATGTGAATGCATGAACATTCATCAACCATTATCAGTCTGCACAGATATGCCTCCATATCCCCTCTGAGGCATGTATACTAGTACACATGGAAACAGTACTATACAATGCATTGAAAGGAATGCTTTGTTGTGCAGGATGTTGCACTTGCTGACTAGAGGTACCTGTAACTGTACTAGTAACCTGCTGCTTACCCTAGTGACATACATATCGTTGGTGTCAGGCCTGCTTCCACATTCACACCATCCCTAGATGTGAGGACCCAAATTCCCTGGCCAGTGATCAACACCAGAAATTTCTTGTCCTCTGTCCATCTCTGTGTTAATGATCTTCCACCTGTGGTGGATTTCTCTGCTGCAGTGTCGCATCCCTTCTCCTCTGCATGGAGTATCGTATTGGTAACCTTCTATCACACTTGTTATAAAGAATTATAATGACCATCCATAACGTTCACCACCTTCTCCAGTGCTTGGTGGGTCTACAGTAGCAATTCATCATCCTGTCTAGCGAACTTTTCTAGGCTTTGACTTCTTGGGTGGCCAGCACTGCTTGTACATCTAAAGGCAAAACATGTCATTTAGTGCATGTATATGCTATGCTGTAGCACATTATGAACATGCTTTTTAACCACCCCATTATTTACCTGTTTAACAGTGGTAGTTGCTGCAATGCACAACTTTAAACCCTTCCATATGCTTTTCCTCCTATATCTCTACAGATATCTCTCTATACCCCCATCCTATATGTCACCCCCACCCCTTAGTGTAATGTCTTGTCTGGTAAGGTCAGACTATAAGTCTGTCTCCTTTAAAAAAAATAAAACATGTGATCCCAGCTAACCCTGTAGTATAGAAAAACTATTCTAAAGCAAACTTTATATTATTAAGGGACAACCTGACAAAATTTCATACCCTCCCAAACCATGAGAACACAGTTGCATATGCAGAATTGTTCACAGATATTCTGTACTAATCATGTTAAAATACCTATAGAGACAGCTGTGCTTACCAGAAATAAGCTCAAAACAAACTCACCCTGGTGGAATCCAAACATCAATAGGCTGTACAACAGAAAAAGTCATAGCAAAAGCCAGGAAATACAATGCCCCGCAGGATAAAAACTCTCTCATCAATCTGTGCAAACAACTCAGAAGGCAAAGCAGGTCCACCAAAGACAATTTTGAGGTAGAATAGCCTCCCAGGCCACGGACAACAGGCTATGTCCATAACCTCAAAGGCTGAACACAACAATGCGCAGAGCTAATTGTGAATGGAGCTACCTACATGTAGCTTGATATAACAAATCTAAGGGCCAACAAATGCAGCTCAAGTTTTGCCCCCTTCCCCCGTCACACCTGATGAAATACCATCAAACACAACCCCTCACTTACCAACACTAGAGAACAGGTCCTAAATGCACTTTCCAAGGCCACAAACACTGTTTCGAGGGCCCTGATTATATCATAGCATGCCTCCAAATAGCATGAAATATAGGTTCATAGGTTCACAGGTTGACTTATCAGTACAACTGGGGTCAGTATTTAATCATAGCCTCCAGTCGGGCTTCATGCCATATGAATGGAGAACTGTAACAGTCATCCCTGTGCATAAGAACAGGCCTTCTACAGATCCCAAGAACTACAGGCCCATTAGTCTGACTTGTCTCATATGCAAAGCCATGGAAAGAATTATTATGGAGATGATTAATAATGACATTGAAAACCTGTACTTACTGGATCCAACCAATTTTGGATTTGTCAAGGAAAGAGCATGCTTACTCGATCTCCTAGACTTCTTTGAAAAGGTCACCAAGACAATGAACAAGGGTAAAATGGTGCATACTATCTACCTTGACCTAGCTGAGGCATTTGATACAATACTCCACTCAGGCGTTGTAAACAAACTCATAAAATTAGGCATAAACCCCTATGTTACACATTGGATTGCCAGACGGCTCTCAGCTAGGACCCAGGAAGTTAGGATAGAGGAGTCCACCTCCACAAAGAGATGTTCTTCAGGGCTCATTGCTGGTTCCTCTCCTTTTTGGGATCTACTTCTTAGAAGTCAAGGCCAGCATCAAGAGTGTCTGGATGACCAAGTCTGCAGTTATTTGCAGACTGCAAGGAATCATAGAATCCCCCCAAGACATTACTATCCTCCAGGAAGGGCTACTACAGTTAACTGGTGCCAAGAAATACAGGAAACTATCAACTTATAAGGAAGCGTATAGCATCTAGGTCCAAGGAAATCATTGTTCCACTCTCCATTGCTCTGGGACAAAGCCCATCTAGAGGCTGTTGGTTAAAGAGAGTTTCTAGTGGCCCTGATAGATTCTGTTTTAAGCTATTTATGAAACATCCTGGAATGCTGTCCGGACCCATGAAGACTGTGTTTTTGGCTTTAGCGAGTGCAGTAAGGACCTGTTCCGTCATAATGACCAGTAGGGGGTGGTTAAGGGTATTTCTTTGAGTATGGTAGGAAGTGATGGAGGGTAAAGTTTAAACTCAAGTTGTTGGCCAGTGGGTTTGCTATAGTTTCAGGCTAGGTGTAAATTGTGCCATTCATGATTAACTCAGCACATTGCTGAGCATCTCTCCTGAGGTTATAAACATAATTAAAAAAAGCCTTAATGGTTATCTTTCACCTGAGAGGCTATCTTTGCCTTGTAGTTTGCTTTAGCAGATTCGACCAGCTTTCTAATTTGTTTCAGACTGGTGAGTGAATTTTTGCACCATTTTGTCTGTTCCTTCTTGGCTTTGGAGAGGATTTGTTTCCTTTTGTTGAATAGTCTGTTTATGCTAGGGGGTCCATCGGGGTGGTTTATTTTTGCCAGTAATCATAGGTTTGACTCAGAGAGGTACTGCCTTCTGTGTACAACTATGAATGTGGTTGTAGGACTTTCTTGTACAGCACAGAGAAAGCCTCAGTGTCATCCGAGTTCGGTGGGGTTTGTAACTTTATTAAGCTGTCACTTAGTTTGAGGTAATTGGCCTTAGAAAAGTTCTTAACAGGTTTGGAGTTTGATGGGGGTTCTAGGTTAGTTTTAATACTAAAGGAGATCATTTTGTGGTCATATCTTAACAGGGAGGAGTTAATGCCTGGGAGGGAGCAGCATACCCCCATGTTTGTGAGTACCAGGTCTAGGATTTTGAAATGCTGGTTGGGAAGATAACTAGTTGCTTCAGGGTGTTTGCATAGATGAAGTCCAAACCCTCTAAGCAAGTGAGTTATGGGTTGTATAAGTCTCCCAGTTTTTGGACAGGTAGTTGAAGTTACCCATAATTATAGTATTAGGCTGAATGTTAAGCGATTCCAATAGGTTTAGGTAGGTGTGCTTTTCCAGACTCATGTTAGAGGATCTGTAGCTAGCAAGGATATGACAGGGGGGGGTCGCACCTTTGTTTAGTTGGGCATAGAGCAGCTCAAGCAAGTCATGTTGTTGGACCAGTCTAGCAGTGTACTTGTCCTTTATGAACACTGAAACACCTCCTCCCTTTGTTTTATCCTAAACTGAGGGGGATCAAAATATATGAAAGGCATTGTAGCCTTTGATAGCTATGGTGCTCTTCATGGTTCTGAACCATGTTTCCGTGACTGCATACATCTGTGTTCACCAGGGTGAGGAATAAGTTCACAAACCCTAAGAAATTTTCCCAAATACAGAAAAATGTGCACAAACATAGGAAAATGTCTACACACACAGAACACCTTTGCAAAACTTAGAAATATTTTGGCAAACTCAGGGGAACGTTGGCAAATTCAGAACAGCTTTTGCAGTCTGAGAAGGTTAAAGAACATCAGGAAACTGTTAAAACAACCTAAGAGCAGTGCAGTAACAAACAGATGGTGTTTGTTTAACAAGTCCTGGCTAAAAACAGTGACAAATTCAAACAAATCAATAAATGCAGCACAGAACTGTTAAACAGCTCAGAGATAGTTAAAGCAAGTGCAAAAAATACTTACATAAGCTTTGTAGGTCCACGAATGGCTTTAGATTATTAAGTGGCAGAAAGGAGTCACAATATGCTGAGCTTATAGTTTCAGGATTTAGCTTTCTATAATGTATCTTCCATGCCTCGAATGTGAATATAATGCAGTCAGAAGTTTGACTTTCTGGTATTTCATGATGGCACTGGAATGGAAATGGGGAGTCCAAAGACTGGTGCAGTTAGAGAGTTTAGTCTGATACTGAAGAGAAGTAAAAGCATTAGAAAAATTAAATGCTGGGGTAGATGCATCTGAAGTAGTTTGTAGTGGTCCTAGAATAGTGATTTTATTTCTCTTAGCTGCACCTTAATGACTTTATTTCATGCAAGAAGGCTCTAAAGTTGTTGCATTTTTAATAGGTCCCTGTACTGGGTGAGTACTGTGTTAAGCTGACATTCCCTGTGGTTTATTTGTTAAAACAAGGGTCGATCTTGTTTGTATTTTTTCTTTGTCAGTTGGTTGCTTCTGATGGTGTTTACACATTTATTAGAATTGCTTAGTAGATTATATATAATTCAGTCTGCCCAAGCTGTTGAAGAATTTAATAATAGAATAATGTAAATTAAAATTGCCTGCTAATAAACACATCAGGCACATCTTAATTTGACAACACTGAGATATGCTTCAGTATGAAAGTGTGCAAAAGGTCAGCAGTATTAGGGTATCAATGTAGTGACTTTTCAAAGGGTTATGTAAGGAACTTTAAGGTTAATTCTAATCTAAGCCCAGCTTTCTTATTTGCTCAATGAGTTATCTGTGCTACATCCTACATTTCTCACCAAACTGTACTGTATGGTTAAAAACACTTTTGTCACCCTTTACCTCTAATGCAATGTCGGGTGCAAAGGTGTCACTTACTTTGACCTGCAACACAGTATCCACTTCAGTTTATGCCCTTCCTAGGTTCCTTATTTGAATTCAGCATGGCCTGCTCTAGCAATTGCCTTATTTTAGTAATACAGGAGACTTTAATAAAAGATGGGTTATTAAAACAGAAAGACACATCTGCCAGAAACTGTCAGACAAAACTCACAAAATATGGTAAAAATATAGGTGAGGAAAAAAAGTCAGAAGATTTAATTTGCATCTCATTTGGGTGCTTTATAGCAAAATATTTAGTTTTGTTTTATATATTTAACTTTTTCTTAAACTTTACACTGAGAAGTAAAGATATGCTCTTAGAACCTCACATTTGTGTTTGTATATGATATACATCTTCCTGTTTGGGAGCTTTGTCACTTCATTACTTCTGGCTTTATATCAGCAATGTTTTATTCCAGTTCAATGATATACTCTCATTGACTGTGTTACACTTTTATATGCATTTTGCACAGACTGAGATTAGAAACTAAATCGATAATGTAAAACTCCAACACCACACAATACTTATCCGTTAATCCACCTGTAAGTCACTGAACTATTGAGGCAGGTGTTTATTAACAAACCATACCTCTCAACTTCTCAGTGTTTGACGTCTGGACAAATCCAAAAATAATGGGGGACAAAGGCCTAGAAATAGGGACAGATTTTAAATATTGCTCGTATAATATTAGAAAATTGCTAGAATAACAGCTTAACAGGTTTTGCATTTATTATGTATTTTTGAAGGATATGAAGTCTGAAACTCAAACATCTGTCATTGTATAAAACTATTTAGTGACTTCAGTCCTCAATGATTTAAAACCACAAACTTTAAGAGGAGCAAACCAAAAATATTAGGCAAAATCTGGACATTTGAAAGGTATGTAACAGTCCCTGAAAGTTAACAATTGCTGTTGGTAAATGGCATATGCCATTCAAAATGGTTTGAACTTCTATGTAAATTACCTAGCAACAATGAGAAAAGATAACTACTCTGTTAACCAAAGAATACAGGAAAAACAGTCTACAAGGGAAGCTTACTATTTTTTTACTATTTTTTTTTTCATATTTTTCTCTTCAGTTTCTTCAATGGTTTCTAAGAAAAAAATGCTATTTGTAACTCAACCATTACCATTTTTAAAACTTCAGCATGTGCCCAGTTACTTTAAATAGTCAATGTTAAGTTGTCAATCTCGCCTTCATTCTTGCTGGATGGGTTCGGAGCCGATCCTCGGCTCTGACTCGGCACTTGCTAAGCTCAAAAGTCACTTCCACCAGCTCGAGGCAGCCCTATATCCCATGATGCAAGGCGGTGATTACCCAGATCTCGTTTACCGCTTCGCTCATGAGGTAACTTTTTACAAGCTCCTGGTAAGTGAAATTTTCTCTACCTTTTCTAAGACTTTAGTCCACCCCATTACCTTATTTTTATATATATATTACTTAGTTAATTCCTCGATTCACTTAGCCCTATTCCCGTTAGTGTCCCGTTCCCTTTACTTATATTTTTTGCTAGTCGGGCCTTAGGTCCTTACCCCTCCTATATTTTTTCCTGTCAGGGTTTGTTGTGTGTGTCTGTGTTTTTTTTCCCTGTACTCGGTTTAATTAAACTAGTTTAATTTTTTTGGACTGAGTGTGTAGTGTGTGTGTGTAGACACTCAGTAATGTCTCAAGAAGCTAGGGTCTCAGGCTTCAAGAAGTGTGACTCGTGCTGTCAGAAGATGTCTCTGACAGATGGTCACACTTCTTGTATTTACTGCCTGGGACCCCTACACCTGCAGGACTCTCTGGCTGAAGGAGTGACAAATAGCACAGGAACGTAGAAACAAACTCATTCTCAGGGGCTTATTAAAGCCTGAGAGCTCCCCGGCTAAGTCCGGCTCGGGGAAGCCCTCAAAGCCTCCCAAGGCCCAGGCTTCAGTGTCCAAGCCTTCGTCCTTGGATCCGACTCCCTCGGAGTCGAGATCGGCTCCAGCTGGTGCCGATCCTTCCTTCTCTGAATGTTCGGTATCGGCACTGATCGGCGCCGATACTCTTGCTTCCATGCCTGTGTCGTCTCCGGCTGGAGCCGACACATCTCTGACTCAGCTTGGAGCCGACAAGTTGTCGGCTCCAACTGGAACCGAAGGTTCTTCGGCTCCGATGGCTCCGTCGAGAAAGAGATCCAGATCTCCGTCGCTGGAATCTATTCATTCGGCTCTGGCCTCTCCTTTACTTTCGGAGCGGAGCCATCGGAGCCAATCCTCAAGGTCTTCCAGACTCTCAGACCATGACTTGGAGAGAGTGGTGAGTAGACTGCTGAAATCACAGGCACTGGCCCAGATGCTTCATAGCCCGTCTCAGCAGACGACCGCTATTCCACACCCTCCAGAAATTCCTCCTTCGGCTCTCCTTCAGAGCTCGGAGCCAGAGCTTATTGGAACTGTGACTGTTGGTGCTTCGGAGCCGATACCACTCCCTTCGGCTCCGTCGTCTTCGACTCCTATCTCCTCCTTGAGACCGTCCTTGGAGGGATCCGGTCGTCGGGCTTCCATTGTCGGCTCTGAGGGGGCGAGTGGCATCGGGCCCTTGTCCGACCCTGTTCTCCCCCTCGGAGCTTCGGCTTTGGTAAGCTCGGCACCGACATCTGCTTCGGAGCCTTCCCTTTCGGTGGGGCCGGGGATTCCTGTTTCCTCGGAGCGGGAGCTCTCGGTCCTCCCCGGGAGAGGAGCCTTCGAGGTGATGAGGAGTGTACTAGCCCCCGAGCTCAGTCAACATTCGGTCCCTTTAGCTCCTCCCTCTTCAGTGCCTGTAGATATCTCTTCCCACTCTCTTGCTCCCGGACCCAGAGATCCATTGCCCCAGGTTTCCCCATTGGGAATACCTTCCTCTTCCGAGGTTTCTACTGATCCTTCAGGGGAACCCCCGCATAAGAGGACCTGCAAGAGGAAGCATTTAGACTCCCCTGAGTCTACGACATCAGATACCGACTTAGATGAGTCGGAGGGGTCCCCAAGATCCCCCTCTGAGGATGTCTCCTTTTCAGACATTCTTGAACTCCTCAAACAGAGGGGGAACTGGCCTTCCATTAACCCCTCCGAGGATGAGTCTGTATACCTGGAGGCTTTTGGATCTCGACCCTCCACCTCCTGGGTGTCTCCGCCTTTCGACCCCCTCATGGACGTGATAGCTCGAAAGGCGTGGGCATCTCCTGATTCTGTGAAACCAGTCCCCAGGAGGCCTTCTAAATTTATCACGGCCCCCACTGAAAAACAGTTTCTCACCAAAGGTGTCCCGGTTGATGCCATGGTGGTGGCGGCCGCCACCAAAAAGGAACTTGCAGATCCTTCCGTGCTGGTCCATCCTCCTAACAAGGAGTCTAGGACCATGGACAGGTATGGTAAACTGATGTTTTCCTCAGCGACCTTTGCTATGCGTTCGCTGAATTATCTATGTCACTTCACCCGACTTCAAAGAGATATCCTCAAAGAATTGGGTGAGGTGGTACAGGATCCATCAGCTGCTGGGGCTCAAGAGAAGATTGCCTCTCAGCTGGGAATTCTAAATTCCATAACTAACTCCTCCATGCGGCTCATTTCTTATGCAGACGATGGAGCGTGTATAGCTGCAGGCACAGGAGTGGCTCTCAGACGTCAGTCCTGAATGCGACTTTGCAATTTTGCAGACCCCTTTAAGGCGTCCTTCACAAACTCTCCCTTCAATGGGACAACTTTGTTTGGACCTCAAGTGAAGGACACTTTGACCAGGTGCGAGCAAGACAGCAAGACTCTTTCTGCCGTAGGAGTCCATTTCTCCACCCCTTCAAGACCTTACCCCAAAGGTCAGAAGGGAGGGAAAATGTGGTTCCGAAAATCTCAAAGAGTCACGCCTGACGCACGTGGTCAGTTTACCCCCAGAGGCAGAGGGGGTAATAACAACAGACGCCGCCCTAGGGGCAGAGGGGGGTCCGCAGAACCAGGGCAGCAGAGAGCCTCTCTCTGACAAGCCCTTCCAGCATCCCTGAGGTGTTGCCCGACTGCCCACCCTTGGAGGCAGTCGGGGGGAGATTGTCACTGTACCCAGAAGCCTGGCTTTCCCTTTCTCAAGACAAATGGGTACAGTCGATCATATCCGAGGGTTACAGAATACCTTTCGAGAAAAGCCCCTTCCCTCAAAAAGGATCCCTTCCAGACGTTCCACCTGGTCTAAGGGAAATTGCAAAGCTAGAGGTTTCAAAACTTCTAGAGAAAAGGGCCATCCAGCCAGTTCCAGCAGGCCATTTAGAATCCGGAATCTACTCAAGGTTCTTTTTGGTCCCCAAAAAGACGGGAGACTGGAGACCAATATTAGACCTCAGCAGACTAAACAAGTCTGTCAAAAAGACGAGATTTCGGATGGTCACACTTCAATCGATTTTGCCCTTTCTGGGCAAAGACAACTGGATGTGCTCTATTAGACCTTCAGGATGTGTACTATCACATAAAAATCCACAGACGCTCCAGAAGGTTTCTCCGCTTTCGGCTGGGGACCAGTCATTTTCAATTCAGAGCCCTGCCCTTTGGTCTCACCACAGCCCCCAGAGTGTTCACCAAATGCATGGCAGCAGTCACGGCTCACTTGAGACGTCAGGGATTCCAGGTGTTTCCGTATCTAGACGACTGGCTCCTCACAGCCACCACCAGGCATCAACTTCTCCGGGCCAGGGATTACACTCTACGTCTCTGCAGTCAGTTAGGGATTTCTGTCAACTTCGAAAAGTCTTCCTTATCGCCTTGCCAATCTATTACCTTTATAGGCGCAGATCTAGACACTACGCGGATGTCAGCAAATCTAACAAATCAAAGAATCCTGGATATCCAAAATCAGGTTCGGATCATCCTATTCAGCAAAAAGGTTTAAGCCAGGTTGGTCCTGAAAGTGTTAGGCCTAATGGCAGCTGCCATCACACTTCTTCCTCTGGCCCGCTTTTACATGCGTCTCCTACAGTGGATGTTGTTTACCCAATGGTCCTTCCAGCAGTTGCCCATGCGTCACAAGATCCTTGTCACACAGACCTGCAAGAGCCACCTATCCTGGTGGATTTCTTCCCCCCTAGTCCATCAGGGTAGACCATTTGTCCCCCCGGCCCCGGAAGCCACAGTCACTTCGGATGCCTCCCTGATCGGGTGGGGGGGGCATTATCAGGGCAGGATGGTCCATGGCACATGGCAACCGTTCGAATACCACCTGCATATAAATGTCCTAGAGATGAGAGCAGTGCTTTTAACATTGCAAGCCCTCAACGACTTTCTTCCTTTAGGAACTATCGCAGTTCACACGGACAACATGTCCGTAGTATGGTATATCAAGCAAACAGGGCGGGACCAAGTCCTATCCTCTCTGTCGAGAAGCTCTCAGACTTTGGCAATGGGCGATCTCCTCTCAGCGGTTTCTGATTGCAACACATATCCCCGGGAAAACCAACATCATAGCAGACAGATTGAGCAGAGCTATACTCATGCCTCACGAGTGGTCTCTCAAACAATCTATAGCGGAAGAGATTTTTCAGAAGTGGGGCCCTCCTTGCTGCGACCTTTTTGCTACACCCCAAAACAGCAAATGCCCAGACTTCTTCTCTCTCTTTCCACTTCCAAGCCATCCCCCCAGAGACGCTCTAACCCAGGATTGGCCCCCGGGACTTCTTTATGCTTTTCCCCCTTTTCCGTTGATTCCTCAAGTGCTTCAGAAAGCTACCGACTTGAGAGCCAAGCTGATTCTCATTGCCCCTTACTGGCCTCGACAAATTTGGTTCCCGTTCCTTCATCGACATCTTGTAGTGCAGCCTTGGCATCTGGACCCAGTTCCAGATCTTCTGACCCACCAGT
This sequence comes from Protopterus annectens, assembly GCF_019279795.1. Classification (NCBI taxonomy): domain Eukaryota; kingdom Metazoa; phylum Chordata; order Ceratodontiformes; family Protopteridae; genus Protopterus; species Protopterus annectens. Next base: position 453,767,997 of record NC_056736.1, read on the forward strand.
CGGGTCAACTGCACCGGTCCATTCGTTCCCTCAACCTCACTGCTTGGTTGCTCCACTTCCTTCCTTAGCCAGGCTTCCTGTGATCTCTAATCCCGTTAGGGATATCATAGTAGCTTCTCTAAAGCCCTCTACCAGAAGAATTTACTCTAGTAAATGGCAACGTTTTTCCTTTTGGGCAAGGTCTAAGAACATAGATCCCTTCACTGCCCCTATTCAGTCAGTTTTGGACTTCCTAGCTGAAATTTTTCACTCTGGTTCTTCTTCTTCCACAGTTAAAGTCCAGCTGGCAGCAATCTCGAATTTTCATGTCGGATTTGCAGACCAGAACATTATGTCTCACAAACTTTGCAAAGCCTTTCTCAGAGGGATCTTCCTACTTAAACCCCCCTGTTATGAATCCTCCACCGCAGTGGGATCTAAATTTAGTGCTGGCATCCTTAATACTTCCCCCTTTTGAACCGGCTGCTACATGCTCGTTAAAATTTCTCTCTTGGAAGACAATCTTTCTGGTCGCTATTACTTCGGCTAGAAGGGTGTCTGAACTTCATGCTCTCTGTGTTCGTCCCCCGTACTTGGTCTTCCACAAGGATAGAGTATCTTTGAGAACTAATCCATCTTTTTTGCCCAAGGTTGCTTCTAAGACAAATTTAAACCAATCTATTGATCTTTCAGTATTTTTTCCCAATTATTCTGACAGGGCGGAACAAAAATTGCATTGCCTAGATGTTCATCGCCAACTCAGATATTACTTGGACAGATCAAAGCAATATAGAAAGTCTGATCAGCTTTTTCTTTCTTATGCTGAAAATAAGAAAGGTCTCCCTGTTTCTAAGGTGACCTTATCCAGATGGCTGTCTTCCACTATTTCTTACATTTATCAGCTTTGGGGCAAACAGCTGATCTCAACACCGAAAGCACATTCTACCAGAAGCCTAGCCACATCTACAGCCTTTCAGGCTAGACTACCCTTAGACACTTTTTGTGCAGCAGCCACTTGGGCCACTTCTCATACCTTTGTCTCACATTACAAATTGGATTTGGCCTCCAGGGACAGGGCAAGTTTTGGTTCCACAGTTCTCAAGAGTCTGTTCCATTGAGCCACCCAGGATAGAGGTGCTAGGGACGCGGTCCCATCCAGCAAGAATGAAGGCGAGATTGACAACTTAACATTTAGAAGTTATGTACCTACCATAACGTTCCATGTTAGTTATCTTCTCTCGCCTTCTTTCTTGCGTCCCTCCCTCCTGTCCCCCTAGCCTGGACAGACCTTGAACTGTCTCCTTCTCTGGAAGTTTTTCTCCCTTGGACACCAGTTAGCTCTGCACTTAGTTACCTGGGTTCCCCTTACAGTTTTTCTCAGGCTAATTGTTCTTCTTCCCTTGGGGGAAGATAGTAGTTATTTTTCTTTTCCTCTAGCTACCAAACGAGATCTGGGTAATCACCGCCTTGCATCATGGGATATAGGGCTGCCTCAAGCTGGTGGAAGTGACTTTTGAGCTTAGCAAGTGCCGAGTCGGAGTCGAGGATCGGCTCCGAACCCATCCAGCAAGAAAGAAGGCGAGAGAAGACAACTAACATGGAACGTTATGGTAGGTACATAACTTCTAATTATTGTTACTGCTTTACATGTCCAGGGCTTGATCCTGACATCCGTTACTGTCTGTGGAGTTTATATGTTTTTCCCTTGTTTGAATTATTTTTCCCAGTTTCCAAGTTAATTAAGGATTAAATAAAAACTAAATAAGTATGCTGCACTGGCTACCTGAAAAATATAAATTGCTGTTCTAATGTATTGGATGCATCATTACCATACTCACTACAGTGGTCAAATTCCAGCTGTAAAATGTATGGTCGATATGCTGTTACATTAAACATATATTGCCCTGCATCCTTGTAGCCCAATTCTAGTAAATTACATAGCCCTCCCACAAACTCATCCTAATAAACTACATACCACTCCCAGAATAAATCTAAATTCCCTTATTTTTCCCTAATTCTAAACATCCCCTCCCACTAATTAACCCTAAATTCCGAGGTCATTTAAATCTAATCCTAAACCTTGCTCCCTAACTCTAAGCCTAAATCCACCAGTTCACCTCTAAACCTAACAGCTAAACTCCCACCCCATCACACTCTATCCCCATGGCTGCAATTACTTTACTTGAACTCTGCTATATGTTCGGGCGAGATACTTCACTCTCTCCATGTGGTTGCCATACCTTTCCTGAACACATAGTCATATTCAAGCTTAAGTGGCAGCCGATGTGAGCTGCAATACACTGGAGTCTCTAATGCAAACTCTAGCCCCTTGGCATATTTCACACATCAAACATCCATCCCTCATTGTCCTGTTTGTTCCCCAATCTATCATCCAAGTAACTACTGGTTTTGAAATGGTTAGGAAGAACTGCTCTGAACATGAGCCAGGGCTGCTTATATGGAGGTCATGTGTACACAGTTTCACTTGTAATGCTTTGTCAAATGGAGGAGAAGTTGTGGATGGTAATAAAGAGGTGAAGAAATTTATTTGAGAAGGGAAGAGGGCAAAAATGTATTAGTATAAGCTGATCTTCTCCATAGAATAAGGTGGTTTAGGATTAGCTGATTTGAATAGATACTATGCAATTAAGGCTCATATACATAATGTAAGCAGAAGGTTATACATAACAGTGGAAAAGGATGATGATGAAACAGGGTGGGAGTTCGAGACATATGGAGAGAACAGGATTTTGGATGCAGATCCTTAAAGAGAACAGCAATTCTATAGAATATTATTTTCATAAAGTTGCAGAAGGTATTCTAAGAACTAAGCCAACTTGAGAACTGAGAAAGGAGATTTTGCCAGTAGGAATGACTGTAAGATGGAATTCAAAAAAATAGACAAAAGGGGACTGGAATTTACCAGACAAAACTGGTAAAGGTACCAAGGTGTTGGGAGCAAATAACTAGAGAGGGAAAGGTGACAGAATAGGATGAAGCCGAGCAGATGTTTGGACTGCAGGTTAGAGACTGCCTTCCGCACCAGGGACTGATATCAGAATGTACACAGAGAGAAAGGGTTAGGGGATCCTAAATCTGGTAGACTTTTAGCTGAATCTAGAACAGCAACTGCCAAGAAAACTGTTAAAGCTGCTAAAAAGCTGTTATTAAAAGATAATTAGTAGGGCATATAGAATAATTGCATGATAACTATAAGAATCAGTTAGTTATAGCTAGAAAAGATTGGGAAGAGAGACTGGAAAGGCTGTTTTACAAAGTAACAATGGGAAAACATCTGTATACCTCTCAAGTAAACAACCAAATTTAGAACGTTTAGGGTTTTTTCCTGGAAGTGTTTGCAGAGGTATTTTATACCCCACACATACTTCAGAGAATTTTTTCCTGAGCTAGATTGCAGAAGCTGGAGGTGTGATGAAAAAGAGAAAGGTAACTGAGAACATGTTTTTCTGAGTATAACAAGTTGACTGATTTTAAAGATTCTCTCCAGAGTCAGGTGAGATGTTAAACCAATGTCCTAGCTGTTTGAGTTGGTGGTCTCTGTTAGTGTTCCCCAAGGGTCAATACTTGGCCCCCTTTTATTTAATATTTTCATAAATTAACTTCATACTGCTACAACACTTGCCACTTTCATACACTATGCTGATGATTTAACCCTTATCTGCTATGCCCCATCAATAACAAAATTACAGGAGATCATTCAAATATCATTCACTGACATTGAAATATGGCTAAAAAAATCTTACTTGCTGCTTAATACCAAAAAAAAAAACTTATGCTATTTATTACAAAACAACACTTTAACCAGAAACACACATTTCATATTACCTCAAGTAATACCGTAAACTTAGAGACCATAAGCCAAACTAAACTACTTGGAGTCATAATAGATGACAACCTCAAATTTGATCACCACGTCCTTCATTCTATCAAGAAAACTCACCAAAAACTTGTCTCCCTATATAGGTCTAAACACTACCTGACAGATCAAGCAATGATTACCTTAGCAGCAATAAATCTTCTTCCTTCTCTATTATATTATATGTTTCCCCTATTCTTTTCTTACAAATATCAACACTACACGTAAAACTAAACTAACCTCATGCTACTACAAAACAGATAAATTTGCAACCAACCGACCTTATAAAACACATCACTGCCTTGCATTAAAACAGTTAAAGTGGCTTAAACTCCCAAACCAGTGGGCATAATCACAACTAATCATTGCCCACAAACTATTGTATTCTCCAGACACATGCCCAGCATTACAAAATACTCTACTGTACTATTCATCCACTAGAGAACTTTGCTGTAGCAGTAAAAGTTTACTATGCATAAGTAAGACATTCAACATTGCTGGAGATCCTCTGTACTCTCATTATGTGTCAAAACTCTGCAATGAATTCCCCACATAGTTAAAACAGACAGAAATCTTAAATACTTTCAAAACTTTGTTTAAACAACACCTATTCCAAAGATGTCTCTGTTCTTCCAACTCACCTGAATAGCTTTACTCGAGTACTTTTCTCCAACTCTTGCAGCCACTTTGCTTCCCAATCTTTTTGTACCTTATCATTCCTCCTCACACCCCACCACTGACTACAGCTCTTCCTCTGTCCATTTATCTTCCTGCTCATTTCTACATCTCCTTTCGCATCTCTCTTATCATTTTTAAACTACATTCTACTTGTCTGCCTATAAATTATTACTAAACTCAAAAACACTCCAGTTTGTTCTTTTCCCCATAGCCATCATGCTTTAAATACATTAATTGTTATATCTCTATTCAATAATTAGCCAATTTATGTTAATTTCTCTCTTTTTTGTGTTAAAATTTTATGTTCGTGTAAGAAATATTTAAAAATATTTAAAAATCATCCAAACAAGCTCATGTATAGATGTTTTAACCTGCAATTCTAAATGTAAATCATATGTAACTTAAATGTAGACCTTTTCTTCCTGGGCCTCCGCTGAAAATAGGTTTTGCCCAGTTGGACTTTTCCCAGTCAACAAAGACAAATACATTAATAATAGTTCAGGTGGATGTAAAATATTTCAAGGCATCTATGGAAAACATTTGGGATCCTTATATATGTATATATATATATATATATATATATATATATATATATATATATATATATATATATATATATATATATATATATATATATATATATATACATATATATACATACACACACACACACACACACACACACACACACACACACAGGAACTGAATATTTACAAATGTGCAAATGTATAGCTATACAAATCCATTTAGACATATTCATAATGTCCTTTAAAATCTTACTACCCATATTTTACCTGCTTTTATTTACATAGTTTTCCCTATAACTTTTTTACTCTTTTCAAAAACACACGTTTCGTAATATCTTCTTCTTGACAATGTAAACATAATCTATCACTTTTCTTTTTATATAGCATATTTCCTTTTACTAGCAATTTTGAAAAGAGTAGGGGAAGATTCCCAAGGCCATGTCCAAATTTTCCCTAGTAGCATAAACACCACTTTGAGTCGCCCCAAAAGTGGTCACTGGTCTAATGGAAGTAAATAAAAATAAACTAAGACTACATATGGACCAGAAAAAAATCAAGGGACCTGAAGCAGATTTTGGTGAGATTCTGCAGGTAGATTTGGGAAGTAAAAGGTCAGAGAACACCAGATATGATTAATTTCTTTGTCCAACTGTGAATGTGGATCGGTTGTGTTGCTATGGTAGCAGTGTGGAGGTGGGGTATAAGTGGAGTGATTTGGGTGACAGATATCTGTTGTAGTTCTAATCTGGAAATATATTTAAATATTGGAAATTCAGCATGATGCCAGTTGCAGTTAAAATTGTCCAGTAATATCTGTATGGTCTTAGGACAGATCCTAGTATAAATGCCCTTACTTGCGTGTAGAGTTTAGTGTACCATCTCAAAAGTTAAAGTATTAAGCCTAGCAGCATCATATTGACTGCATATAGTATCACATACATAGTCATTTGTAAAATAAACTGCAACTCCAACTATTTCAATGATGCCATTTCTAAAACTATTTTAACAAAGTAAACTGTATACATTGGATAAGGGTCTTCATGTGGGTTACACAGAAGATATCAAATTCTTGAACTGTGATCAAATAAACTTTCCTTCTTGATATCATATTTTGCACATTTAGCATGCAAATGTTGTCTGCCTTCTGTTAACCCTGTTTGCATGAACACTTACATTAACCATTATAAACAAATTGTATGTTAATCAATCAGTCAATCAATCAATCAGTCAGTCAATCCAGCCAGATTAGCTACTCAGTAAACAGATTCAGATAGTTATCCAAAACATATTCACTGAGTTGAAAAGACCATACTATGTCTAACTGTGCAAATACAGTGTGTGCCCAGATTCTGCCATTGGAATCAGCAAATGGGTTCCCTGTTGCTTTGCTGTGCTACAGTAACAGAATATTCCTGACATATTGGTACTTAATAATGATACTGCTGCATGTTGCTGTTTTAGAAATGCTCTGCTCTTTTGCTTCTGTTGGATAGTTACAAACTTGTATTGGGAGGTCCAATAATATCCCTGCTAAGCGTTATGGTTCATGGGTCTTCCACCTTCTGTATTAAATCAACATCTTTTACACAGCTCTGTTTCAGCAGCCATTTACAATACTGTGCCTGTTGTCCATCCTGCGGAACTGCAGACCTGTAGCTTTCATACAGAATGCTTGGAGATGTACACTGTATCCTACTTCACCTAACGTATTAGGGTAGAATTTCCAGAAAGTTCCATTACCAGTGAGGTCTACCCTCTTAATACTGCAGTGGACTGCCCATTTGTACTCTCAACTCTTTGCAGTATGTACTGCATTCATTACTTTGCTCACTCTGGCTGCATTTAGATGTGCACCATGCATGCATATTCTTTCTCTAAACCACTGTGACATGTTTCCTTAGACCACATTTAGAGAGTGTTGAATATGTTTTGCTGTGATTTCAAACCTAAATATTAATTGTTTGCCATTTTTTTCCATGTTGTTCGAGTCTTCCTTCATTATATTGCCATATCCCCCATGTAGTAACATTTAAAAAAGCATACTTTGCCTGGTATTCCAACCTCTGTGCTGCAGACAGACATATGGAAGTAAACCATACCCCAGAACTTGTCTTGCACTGTGTATACCAGGAATCCTTCTGACCTACGGCAGCTGCTTTGGTTTAACTATCAGTTTCTGATCTATGCACTGACCAGTCCACTGGTACAGAAATTGTATTCCAAGCTTCAGCAAAGGCAGTCCAAATTTAACTAAGGTACTCAGCACTGGGAGGCTGATAGAGGGGAAGGTCTAGCTCTCCTGTATAGTGGGGCTGGGGATGGATTTCACTGAATGGAGAAAGGGAGATTTGCAATAAGCTTACTGGAGATAAAGAATAAATTCCAGTAGATGTCCATAGGACAATGGGTCTATATGTGCACTTGATACTACATGTTCGCTGCCAGCACTGAGGTCACTGCATAATGAAGAAGAGGCGGAAGTATGGTTGGTCAGTAATTAAAATCCCACAGGTAGCCAGGATGGCACTGTACTGAAACATCTCGGTCTGCTCAGTCCGGTCACTGCCTAGTCCCTGAGATGGTTCGGTACTTTTCCTCTTTAGTAGGGACATTGATATTTCACTTTTCTGGGAAAATACCAGCAAATCCCAAATTTAGATTGTCTGATTATGGGAGAAAGAGTATTTTCATGGAATTTGAAATTTTAAGCCAGAGCACCCATTCACTGCACACTGTATTTCTGCTATTTTTTGTTATTTATAATGCTGCCTTCTTGCTTTTTGAGTGTTCTGTGCTTAGCATCAGCTTCACTTGTCAATATGTTCTACAGTTTTCCAAAAAAAAATCTAATGAACACCTAGTGATGACAAGAAATTACACTTAAAAATCACAAGTATAGTTCCTGAATTTCATCTCATGAAAACAGAATTCTTTTTTTAAACCATAAATCAGTGTCATGGGCCTGAAAGAGAAATACAGAGATCTTCAACATTCCAGGTCAGGGGAATGAGGAGGGATATCAAGATATATGTAATGGTCAGTAGTGAGGAAGAGAGAGAGAGAACACAAAAACAGGACTAAAAAAAGTCATGTCTTTTTTTACTGACCTTGTCCTGTAATGTCCTGCATCTTCTTAACCACTGTTTTTGTTAGCTGTGTTAAATGATTGGTTATCCCATGAATTTATTGTTTATAACTTAACTTAGTGCCTAGAACCTATATGTTTAGTTATTACTTCTTCTATTTTAAGATAAATTAATTCCAGTGTTCACTGATCA